>NC_090763.1:67302613-67440113 GCF_036898095.1 Palaemon carinicauda
CCCAATAGGTGCTATTTGAAACGATACATTATTAGCGCCTAAATATAATGCGTAGAGAGAGAGAGAGAGAGAGAGAGAGAGAGAGAGAGAGAGAGAGAGAGAGAGAGAGAGAGCAATTGCTTAAGAAAATGCAGACGAAGGGTATTTCCGAGTTATGAATATTAATATGAATAGTCATTTCCAATATTATTCAAGAAAATTTTATATAGAAATAAGATAGGAAATTCAAATGAAAAGTTATGAAAAAATATTTTGATGAATTAGTTTCGAAATAATATGAGATTACATTTCTTAAAAGGATAAAAAAGTTCTCTCTCATCATCGCATTTCTTTGAGTGATATCGGTAATTTCCCTCGTCCTCACATTCGAACCCTCCTAACGAAGTCTCGGTTGTTTAACGTCGGCCACCTTTCAGGGCAAGAGGGGCATGACCTCTCCAAGTCAGGTCTGGCCAGGCGACACCGGTTTTGTTGCTGGGTGTACTATATCAACGATATCCGTCTTTATTCTACAACCTCCAGGTGTCCAGAAGTAAAAAACTTATCAATATTAAGAAGCTTTCAATACTTAGCTCCACAGCAACACTGAAAAGGCCCTTTGTTATGCTAGTTACACAGTTTGGTACAAGATGGGACAAAATGTCCTGGGTCATTATGAGTTAAATTCACTATAGGCAAAGATAATTACCGGCTATGTTCAGAGAAAGAGAATCTGTGGGAAGTGTTGCTATTGGAAACATGAATGAAGACGGGGAATTGGAATCATATCGACAACGAGATGTGGCAATATTGTCAAATAAATTTATCTAAGCATAAGGCGAGATTATAAATGGTTGTAAAAGTATTTCTTTAAAATTTTTAATATGGTAATTCTATTTTTTTTCATAGAGGGATTAGTGTAAGTGACAAGGTGACCCTTAAGATTACATGATGTTAAGTGACGAGGTGACCCTTGAGATTACATGATGTTAAGTGACGAGGTGACCCTTGAGATTACATGATGTTAAGTGACGAGGTGACCCTTGAGATTACACGATGTTAAGTGACGAGGTGACACTTGGGATTACACGGTGTAAGTGACGAGGTAACCCTTGGAATTACACGGTGTTAAGTGACGAGGTGACCCTTGCGATTGCATTGTGTAAGTGACAAGTTAACCCTTGGGATTATATGCTGTAAGTGACAAGGTGACCCTTGGGATTGCGCGATGTAAGTGACGAGGTGACCCTTGGGATTGCACAGTGTAAGTGACGAGGTGACCCTTGGGATTACACAGTGTTAAGTGACGAAGTGACCATTGGGACTACATGGCATAAGTGACGAGTTGACCCTTGACATTACTCAGTGTTAAGCAATTTGGTTACTCTTGGGATTACATGGTGTTAAGTGACGAGGTGACCATTGGGATTACACAATGTTACTAAGTGACGAGGTGACCCTTTTCATTAAAAGGGGTTAAGTGACGAAGTGACGACTGGGATTACACGGCATAAGTGACAAGGCGACCCTTGAGACTGATTGATTGATTTAAAGTTTTCAGGCATACTGACATCTAAGGTCATTGACGCTGACGTGATCCTTGAGATCACGCGGTGGTAAGTGACGAGGTGACCCATGGGATTACACTGTGTAAGTGACGAGGTAACCCATGGGATTACACTGTGTAAGTGATGAGGTGACCATTGGGATTACGCAGTGTTAAGTTAAGAAGTGACCCTTGGGATTACACGGCATAAGAGGCAAGGTGACCCATGGGATTGCAGGGCGTAAGTGACGAGGTGACCCTTGGGATTACAAGGTGTAACAAACGAGGTGACCCTTGGGATTACACGGTGTTAAGTGACGAGGTGACCCATGGGATTACAGGGTGTAAGTGACGAGGTGACCCTTGGGATTACAAGGTGTAACAAACGAGGTGACCCTTAGGGTTACACAGTGTAAGAGACGAGGTGACCCATGGGATTATACAGAGTAAGAGATGATGTGACCCATGGGATTACAGGAAGTAAGTGACAAGGTGACCCTTAAGATTACACAGTGTAAGAGACAAGGTGACCCTTGGGATTACAGGGAGTAAGTGACGAGGTGACCCTTAGGATTACACAGTGTAAGAGACAAGGTGACCCTTAAGATTACACAGTGTAAGAGACGAGGTGACCCATGGGATTACAGGGAGTAAGTGACGAGGTGACCCTTAGGATTACACAGTGTAAGAGACAAGGTGACCCTTGGGATTATACAGTGTAAGAGATGAGGTGACCCATGGGATTACAGGGCGTAAATGATGAGGTGACCCTTAGGATTACACAATGTAAGAGACAAGGTGACCCTTGGGATTATACAGTGTAAGAGACGAGGTGACCCATGGGATTACAGGGCGTAAGTGACGAGGTGACTCTTAGGATTACAGTGTAAGAGACAAGGTGACCCTTGGGATTACACAGTGTAAGAGACGAGGTGACCTTTGGGATTATACAGTGTAAGAGACGAGGGGACCCTTGGGATTACATGGTTTTAAGTGATGAAATGACCCTTGGGATTACACAGTGTAAGAGATGAGGTGACCCTTAGGATTATAAAGTGTAAGAGACAAGGTGACCCTTGGGATTACACGGTGTTAAGTGACGAAGTGACCCTTGGGATTACACAGAATAAGAGACAAGGTGGCCCTTGGGATTACATGGTGTTAAGTGATGAGGTGACCCTTAGGATTACACAGTGTGAGAGACGAGGTAACCCTTGGTGTTACAGGGCGTAAGTGACGAGTTGACCCTTAAGATTACACAGTGTAAGAGACAAGGTGACCCTTGGGATTATACAGTGTAAGAGACGAGGGGACCCTTAGGATTACATGGTGTTAAGTGATGAAGTGACCCTTGGGATTACACAGTGTAGGAGATGAGGTGACCCTTAGGATTATAAAGTGTAAGAGACAAGGTGACCCTTGGAATTACACGGTGTTAAGTGACGAGGTGACCCTTAGGATTACACAGTGTTAGAGACGAGATAACCCTAGGGATTACATGGTGTTAAGTGACGAGGTGACCCTTGGGATTACACAGTGTTAGAGACGAGATAACCCTAGGGATTACATGGTGTTAAGTGACGAGGTGACCCTTAGGATTACACAGTGTTAGAGACGAGATAACCCTAGGGATTACATGATGTTAAGTGACGAGGTGACCCTTAGGATTACACAGTGTTAGAGACGAGATAACCCTAGGGATTACATGGTGTTAAGTGACGAGGAGACCCTTGGGATTACACAGTGTAAGAGACGAGGTGATCCTTAAGATTACACAGTGTAAGAGATGAGGTGACCCTTAGGATTATAAAGTGTAAGAGACAAGGTGGCCCTTGGGATTACATGGTGTTAAGTGATGAGGTGACCCTTAGGATTACACAGTGTGAGAGACGAGGTAACCCTTGGTGTTACAGGGCGTAAGTGACGAGTTGACCCTTAAGATTACACAGTGTAAGAGACGAGGGGACCCTTGGGATTATACAGTGTAAGAGACGAGGGGACCCTTGGGATGACATGGTGTTAAGTGATGAAGTGACCCTTGGGATTACACAGTGTAGGAGATGAGGTGACCCTTAGGATTATAAAGTGTAAGAGACAAGGTGACCCTTGGGATTACACGGTGTTAAGTGACGAAGTGACCCTTAGGATTACACAGTGTTAGAGACAAGATAACCCCTGGGATTACATGGTGTTAAGTGACGAGGTGACTCTTGGGATTACTGAGTGTAAGAGACGAGGTGATCCTTGGGATTATACAGTGTAAGAGACGAGGGGACCATTGGGATTACATGGTGTTAAGTGATGAAGTGACCCTTGGGATTACACAGTGTAAGAGATGAGGTAACCCTTAGGATTATAAAGTGTAAGAGACAAGGTGACCCTTGGGATTACACGGTGTTAAGTGACGAGGTGAACCTTAGGATTACACGGTGTTAAAGACGAGGTGATCCTTGGGATTACACGGTGTTAAGTGATAAGGTGACCCTTGGGATTACACGGTGTTAAGTGATAAGGTGACCCTTGGGATTACACAGTGTAAGAGACAAGGTGCCCCTTGGGATTACACGGCACAGGTAACAAGCTAACCCTTTAGATTACACAGTGGTAAGTGATCAGGTGACCCTTGGGTTTACACGGCATAAGTGACGAGGTGACCAATGGAATTGCAGGGCATAAGTGACGAAGTGACCCTTGGGATTACACGGTGTTAAGTGATAAGGTGACCCTTGGGATTACACGGTGTTAAGTGATAAGGCGACCCTTGGGATTACACAGTGTAAGAGACGAGGTGACCCTTAGGATTACACAGTGTAAGAGACAAGGTGACCCTTGAGATTACATGGTGTTAAGTGACGAGGTGACCCTTGCGATTACAAGGTGTTAAGTGACGAGATGACCCTTGGGATTACACGGCATGAGTGACAAGGTGACCCTATGGGAGTACATGGTGTAAGTGACAAGGTGACCCTTGGGATTACACGGCATAAGTGACAAGGTGACCCATGGGATCATAGGGTGTAAGTGACGAGGTGACCCTTAGGATTACACAGTGTAAGAGACAAGGTGACCCTTGGGATTATACAGTGTAAGAGACGAGGTGACCCATGGGATTACAGGGAGTAAGTGATGAGGTGACCCTTAGGATTACACAGTGTAAGAGACAAGGTGACCCTTGGGATTACAGGGCGTAAGTGATGAGTTGACCCTTAGGATTACAGTGTAAAAGATGAGGTGATCCTAAGGATTACAAGGTGGTAAGTTATGAGGTGACCCTTAGGGTTACAGTGTAAGAGACGAGGTGACCCATGGGATCACACGGTGTTGAGCGATGTGGTGACCCTTACGATTATACTGTGTTAAGTGACAAGGTGACCCTTGACATTACAAGGTGTTAAGTGACGAGGTGACCCTTAGGATTACACAGTGTGAGAAGAGGTGATCTTTGGGATTACAGTGTTAAGTGACCAGGTAACCCTTATGATCACGAGGTGTTAAGTGACGAGGTGACCCTGAGGATTAGTCTTACATGGTGTTAAGTGACGAGGTGACTCTTAGGATTAGTCTTACATGGTGTTAAGTGACAAGGTGACCCTTGGGATTACACAGTTTAAGTGGTGAGGTGACCCTTGGGATTGCACGGTGTTATGTGATGAGGTGACCCCTGGGATTACACGGTGGTAAGTGACGAGGTGACCCCTGGGATTAAACAGTGTTCGTGAGTACGCGACCCTTGGGATTACACAGCATAAGTGACGAGGCAGTCCGTGGATTACATAGCGTAAAAGACGAGATAACCCTTAGGATTACCCAACATAAGTGGTACGCTAACCATGAGGATTACACAGATTTTGTCACAATTTCCGTTGGAATTACAGTATAAAACTCAATTGTCTAAAATTATTCCATATTTCGTATGCTGATAATGAGATCAATTGGCCCATGTGACAAACTTATGGGGATTACACAAGTTAAATGACAACCTGATCCTGGGATTACTTGGCTTAGTGGAAAACCTGAACTGGGTATCACGCAGTTTAGGCTGATAAATTGATCCCAAGAATTTATTACAAGGCCTAAGGACTGAATGATCAAATGATTCTAAGGCTAATTTGATCGGTTGACCTGAGGATTACACGGTCAAGTAGCTGCCTCATCTGAGATTACAAGGTTTGGTGTTGAACATGGATAAAACAATAGATAAGGCTGAAGCTGATGAGATGAAATATTAGCGTGATTCGTTTGGCGAAAGAAGGATGATTAAAGTTGGGATACATAGAAATGGGTAGAAGATTGACATAGGTAAAAACGTGGATCAGAGTATTTTGAGATGGTCTGGTCATGGGGAAAGAATGGTGAAAAGTGTGAATAATTCAGACGTGCAAGAAGGGAGGTGGTTCTCAAAACGCTTGAATAGGGGTCGTGTAAATGATAATAAAAATGAATGGCCTTCGCATTAAGGAACTACAAGTGCAAGCAACTCAAAAATGAATGATGCTAAGTGTTTAGAGGGGTTTGATACACTGCAGAAGAGCATTTTGTGCGAACGTATGAGACTGCTAGTGTTGTGGAAGAATTTTCCACTAAAGGCAAATTCTAGATTTTGTAATTGAAATATACATGTGGTTATCTTTTTCTCAAACTCCTTCCTTGTACCAAGGACAATGGCCTAATAATAATGAGTATATATATATATATATATATATATATATATATATATATATATATATATATATATATATATATATATACATACATATATATATACATAAGAGAGAGAGAGAGAGAGAGAGAGAGAGAGAGAGAGAGAGAGAGAGAGAGAGAGAGAGAGAGAGAGAGAGAGAGAGAGAATGTATGTTTAATCATGCATAAAATATGGTCAACGCCAGAGAGAGAGAGAGAGAGAGAGAGAGAGAGAGAGAGAGAGAGAGAGAGAATGTGTGTTTAATCATGCATAAATATGGTCAAAGCCAAAGCAAATATTTATACGCATTTTAATAACTTTTCATTTGATATTCATGGATGCTTCTGTTCACAGTTTACACATACACAAACATGTATATATGCTCAAAGGCTTTTTGCCAGTAGCGAAGTCGATAATGATAAGATTCTGCGACGCCAGCTACAAAAACTAATCAATCGATCAACAGAGAGAGAGAGAGAGAGAGAGAGAGAGAGAGAGAGAGAGAGAGAGAGAGAGAGAGAGAGAGAGAGAGAGTTTTGGCAATGCTGCGTTTAATTGTGTGGTCTGTAGCCATGACGACCGCGGTCCAATAAGTTCAAATTTATTTTTAACTTCACCTTTCACTTCAATAGTTAAGAATCACGAAGAGGGAATAGCAGTTCATTTATCAACGAGTGGAAATATTTAGTAATTGAAAGGAATCTTAAGAATTTTAACAATGCTAGTGATCTTTCTGACACTTATTGCAGTATGAAGACGGTTCATATTGACGGCTATTAACGCATTCTTATATAGTTATATCTCGAAAGTGGAAAACAAGGACCTTAAATGTGTCAAAATTTTAATCTAAAATAAGAAAGGGGGTGAACTTGCAAGTTAAATTTCGTTTTATACTATAGGGAATATTACAAATCATTCAACCAACTACATGAGAGAGAGAGAGAGAGAGAGAGAGAGAGAGAGAGAGAGAGAGAGAGAGAGAGAGAGAGAGAGAGAGAGAGAGAGAGAGAGAGAGCTTAATGGCGTCTTATCTCTGTTGCTACTTCCAATTTTCATCAGCTTCTTTTGAATTTTTCCACATCCCTGTTCGTAAGAGAGAGAGAGAGAGAGAGAGAGAGAGAGAGAGAGAGAGAGAGAGAGAGAGAGAGAGAGAGAGAGAGAGAGAGAGAGCCCTTAATGGCGTTTTAACTGTTGCTACTTCCAATTTTCATCAGCTTCTTTTGAATTTTTTCCCCATCACTGTTCGTGAGAGAGAGAGAGAGAGAGAGAGAGAGAGAGAGAGAGAGAGAGAGAGAGAGAGAGACCCCTTAATGGCGTCTTATCTATGCTGCTATTTTCTAATATTCATCCGCTCCCTTTGAATTTTTCCCACATCCCTGTTCGTCTTCCCAATTTTGTCTTTCAGCGAGATAACGCAGATCTTTACCTATGGATCGTTACACCAAATGTACTATATGTGAAGCTCGTAACTGGCAACTAGAATATTAGCGTTTTATGGGGCGTAATGGTCAATAACGGACTTTTTATAAGTGTCAGGGTTAAGTGATTGCCAATTCCTGCGGTGTTTTCCGCCATCCGAACGTCTCGCTCATTATTTCGTATCTTAAAAACGAATTTATGAATCTAATCCAAGGGGCATAGTTGAATTATATTGTTAAAGTTTTTTATAGTTTATTTAGGAAATATTTATTTTTTATGTTGTTACTGTTCTTAAAATATTTTATTTTTCCTGTTTCCTTTCCTCGCTGGGCTATTTTCCCTGTTGGAGCTCCCGAGCTTATAGCGTCCTGCTTTTCCAACTAGGGTTGTGGCTTGGCAAATAATAATAATAATAATAATAATAATAATAATGACAAATCTTTCATGGATAAGTCCATCTCCTATCAGCCTAATTCAAAAGGTATTATTGTGCCTGTTGGGGTGAACCTCCAATGCCCGAGTGAGTTTTCACAAATGAATAACAGCCGTTCATTAATCATTCTTGAAGAAGTTTATAACTTTTTTCTTTTTCCAAGGGATGTTTACCCGGGTCCTATACTCCAATTCGACGAAGGGTTAACCAGTGTCTTAATTAAAATCCAAGGCAACCATTTGTATCATATTATAGGGGAATGCAGCAAAACGCTCTACGGCCAAGTTACAAGTAGACTAGCCAGCGATCCCTTATGTTTTTTTTTATAGTTTATATGTGAAATATCTGTTTTGATGTTGTTGCTGTTTACAGAGTATTTTATCCTAATTGTTCATAATTTCTTATATAGTTTTTACTTATTTCCTTTCCTCGCTGGACTATTTTTTCTTGGAGCCCCTAGGCTTATAGCATTGGGCTTTTCCAACTAGGTTTGTAGCTTCGCTGGTAATAATAATAATAATAATAATAATAATAATAATAATAGTCATGCCCCATTAATTCAAAGTTTCTTTAATGTTTAATTACAATCATTTGGATTTTTTAGTGGGGGCGGTTGCTATATAGCCCTACGCTGGTAAAAGTGAGGACTAGCATTTGAAGTGATCAACGAGTTTTCCATTCTAATCAAAATACATCAGACTAAAATAACGTCTTTAACTAGAGATAGAACCTGGGTCACTGACCCAAATGGAAACTTATAACCATCTCTTTCGCCTAACCATAATAATCATGAATAATTAATGATTAAATACGAACATTACATTTCTACGTTCGTTATTATCAATGGTTCTAAAAGCTCGCCTTCCTTTGTTAATTTGTGAACCATAGACTAATGTGTACTTCAGATAAATACAGATGTTAATAACTTTCGATTGATATAGGTAAAAATTTTCATGTTCTAATACAATAAAAGCCCAAGCATTTTTTTTTTAATCACTGACAATCGTACCGGTATTTTTTTTTTTTCAGAAAACTATGATCATTCCTAAGACAACAATTGCATCAGTTACTAATATTTGACTTTTCCATGAACTTAACTTCTCATAACTCATTAGTTTCATCACAGTGATTCGAAGGTTGTCGAAATATTTCGTAATTACGTAATTGGACCCATAATAAATAATAAATCTTTACTTTATTCTGATTAGTGAAGACAAGAACTATTGAGCAAGAAAGTTCGTAGAAATTCTAAAGCTTCCTTTAACTATAAACTCTATTATACTTTTATAGTATGAGACTCTTTAGCTATGGTAAGGACACTCCAAAATCAAATATTTGTTCTCTAGTATTGGGTAGTGCCATAGCCTCTATACCATGGTCTTCCGCTGTCTTGGGTTAGAGTTCTCTTGTTTGAGGGTACACTCGGGCACAATATCCTATCTTATTTCTCTTCCTATTGTTAATTTTAAGTTTTTATAGTTTATATATTAAAGATTTAGTTTAATGTAGTAATCGTTCTTAAACTTCTCGTGGTTTATTTCCTTTCCTCACTGGGCTAAATTCCCTGTTGGAGCCACTGGGCTTATTAGCATCTTACTTTTCCAACTAGGGTTGTAGCTTTGCAAGTAGTAGTAATAATAATAATAATAATAATAATAATAATAATAATAATAGTAATTAGTTAAGATTTCTAGTTAGAAGTGCTTCTTTGGGTAACAGAACTGTAAACTAACCAATCCATCCTAATCTAACCAGCCACACAGCGTGTCCTAACTAACCTAGTCTTACAATGCCCACCGCAAACACCTCAACTCCTAACCGTCAATATCCACTGACAACAAATCTGCAAAAGATCAAGCGGCCCTTTAAAGATCACTCATGAATGGCAGCAGAGACAAGGGGCAGTGATATCACCCTAGCAGGACAGTGTCCTACAGACTGACCACATATATACAGACGATCAGTGCCAAATCCCCACCCTCTATCAAGTTAGGACCTGGGAGGGCCAGGCAATGGCTGCCGATGACTCAGGCAATGGCTGCTGATGACTCAGCAGGTAGACCTAAAAATGCCAGACATTGGGTGCTGATGACTCAGCAGGTAGACCTAGGAGGCCCAGACATTGGCTGCTGATGACTCAGCAGGTAGACCTACGAGGGCCAAGCAATGGCTCCTGATGACTCAGCGGGTAGACCTAGGAGAGCCAGGCATTGGCTGCTGATGATTCGGCAGGTAGACCTGGGAGGGCCAGGAATTGGCTGCTGATGGCTCAGCAGGTAGATCTGGGGGGGGGGGGAACAGGAAATGGCTGCTGATGACTAAGCAGGTAGACCTAGGAGGGCCAGGCAATGGCTGCTCATGACTAAACAGGTAGACCTAGGAGAGCCAGGCAATGGCTGCTCATGACTCAGTAGGTAGACCTGGGACGGCCAGGCAATGTCGCTGATGATTCTGCAAGTATGCCTATAGTCTCCCGTCTAAAAGCCCACATCCTTAGTTCACAAGAATGGAATGATTGCAGACTCTACAAGAAACTATCGAGCTTGAGCGGGTCTCAAACCCCAGTATAGCAGAACGTCAAGCAGAGACGTTTCCAACATGTTAGCACAACCCTTGGTTTATATTTACTATTTAACCTTTCAGGTTGCACCTGGTTTTCCAACTACTTTGGAGGCTTAGTTAATCGTAGTAGCGGTAAAATATTTAGTAAATCTTTGCGTTCATATTATGCATACATAATTCATGGAAGGAAAAGCACTTGGGATGAAACGAAAGGCCTATCAGTGTTCGCCAATACATGTGCTATGAAATGTCAACTCGGTAATTCGTGTAGGCTACTTATTTCGAAAGCAATTTCTAAATTAAATGATGGTCTCTGGTTGAATAGTACCGGTAATAATTAAATTTCTACATAAAAAGGTGATATATATATATATGTATATATATATATGTATATATATATATATATATATATATATATATATATATATATATATATATATATATATATATATATATATATATAGCATGTCTTTTGTGCTTTAAAGACAAATTCTAAAAGTCATGTCTTATTACTAATCTGACTGATCAAACTTAAAGACAGTATCTCATAAAGGCATAGTTTCCAGTTTCCCCTCTCAAAAAAAAAAAAAAAAAAAAAAAAAAAAAAAAAAAAAAAAAAAAAAAAAAAAAAAAAAAAAAAAAAAAACTTGCCCGAGTTAATTTCCACTTGATAATTGATGTCTGATTCCAGGAATTATGCACATTTAAATTTTAATAGAAATCACTACGCATAAATCAAAATAATTGCCGTCTTGTGCAGTCTAAATCATTTGTAAAACACTGAAAAAAAAAAAACATATGACTCGTCATTTGTCTTCGCATGAATTGAATGTCTAGGCCCATGCACAAACGGTAGAGTAGGCCTGCATACAGGTGCCATCGAAACAAGCAACTGCATACCAAAGAATGAATTCAAACAGGAGCGTAACTTATTAGAAATGTTTGACTAAGCTATATTTTCACGATGCATACTCATATTTCCATAGGCCTATTGACCCTGACTCAAGTTTAGACTCCAGTGCGATTGACAGATTAGCAACATACCGGGACAATAAATCTTGCGAATGCAAGCTGTGCCAGTGCACTGAACTTGGATTGACAAGGTATGTGGTTTAGGGTCAAGAAAATGGTCATATGTATTCCTTCCTCATGAGAGACTTGGCGAGAACGTATATTCGTTAAGGTTTTAATTTTCTGAGCGCAGCCCACCCAACCCGGAAGGGAAGACTTCATAGCACATTAATACAACGTACAATATATATATATATATATATATATATATATATATATATATATATATATATATATATATATATATATATATATATATATATATATATATATATATATATGTATATATATATATATATATATATATATATATATATATATATATATATATATATATATATATATATATATATATATATATATAATCAAACCGACGCATGGCGTACAAATTACTCACAAAATCCAGCTGAGTACATAAGTAAACATTCCTGAACCTGTGTAACTCTGAGCATACATGAAAACTGTAATGTTCGCGCTTTATAATTAATCAAAGTTTAAAATCCTTTCAACATTTCAACCCACCAAACTAAACTCATTTGCAACTTACTCGTATTCTAGGTTGAGACGTACCTGTTTTAAATAAATATCCGCCAAATAAAAGTAGCCTACACACCCACATAAATAAAGTTTTACAAGCGTTAATCACTGGTCTACCGAACTAAAAGTCGCACAATAGTTATAAAAATATAACTTAAAAAAACACTACAACGACATTAGTTTTGCCTTCCACACACATTCAAGTCGCAAATGTGAAAACTTGTGCAACATTTCCAATAAAACCTTCATGCCATACCTGTGAGAAGTACAGATCCAAAAGAGCAATTTACCTCACAATAACAAGGACGCGACTGAACTCTCAGTGAGTCACTGACTGACTGAACTGTAAACATCGAACTCGAAGGAAGTTAGCGTCTCTTCCTCTTCTTCCCCGTCCTCCCCACGAATCTTCAACTCGAGCATTTTTCCAGTGTTTACATTTAAAACCAAGGTAGTCACAAGGGTTGACTAGCAACTTGTTATAGGCGTTATCTCTCTCTCTCTCTCTCTCTCTCTCTCTCTCTCTCTCTCTCTCTCTCTCTCTCTCTCTCTCTCTCTCTCTCCACGTATTGATCACACAATTCATTATTTTCATTCATGCAGAATACGTACTTGTTCAGTCAGACATTGATTTCATCGAGTAGTATTAATTATTAATTTGATTTTAGTGACAACCAGTTTTAATTTTCCGTAAATCAGCTTCAATATTTCCCAATGTTATTCTTGTCTGTGAAGTTCGAGATTACTGTATACAGCAGCTATAAGTAAGCTAGTCCTTGTTTATGTAACTTTGTGTTCTTGATTACGTAAATATAAGCTTATTGTTTTTGTAGACTCTGTCTCTCGAGTTTAAGTATCTTTTACTTATAAACTAAACAAGTTTATACCACAATAGAATTTGTTTCTATAAGTTTCAACTTTGCCCTAGGTAGGCTCAATCCATATCTGTCATTAAAGTTCCTCTATTTCATGTGGTTCCATCAAATCGAGCTCATGCTGTTACAGTGTCAGCTTTAGTCAGTCTAGGTTTTTTTCCTTGCAAGTAGCTTGCTCCATAATTTAAAGCTTATACCTTTATAGTACCTGCTTCGATCAATAATTCTGTTTTCATTCGTAGCATCTTCTATCGTAATGGAAGCTTATGCTTCATAGTCGTCTCTTTAAAATAGAAGCGTTGTCCATAAATTCATACTAAAGCCTTTCGTTTTCTCGTCACTAACTTCCATGGTCATACTTAACCCTTGGTGATCCATACATCCTTTTCTATAATTGATCAAAAATAGACTGTCTGCTTCGTCTTAATATTGCACTGGAATTTTTGGGTAAGCTTCTAACATCACTCTCTCTCTCTCTCTCTCTCTCTCTCTCTCTCTCTCTCTCTCTCTCTCTCTCTCTCTCTCTCTCTCTCTCTCTCTCTCTCTCTCTGTAGATTCTTGTGTTTCGTCTCATGATTCCATAGTATGTAGTAATACACAGGTACATAGTTAGAATAGTATTACCAAAAGATAAAATTGGGTAGTTTCTCCGCAACTCATCTAGCTCAAAGTTTAAAAACCTTGATCCAAACAATCAAAATTCTCTGTGAATAATGTTGTATAGAAAGAAGACACTAGGCCTACCTGTAAATAGCAGATACCCAGATTTACTATATTCTGCCATTAGCAGGCTACCTATACAGTTCAGGTGTATGTGTAGGTTGATTAAACTATCCTCTCGCTACGGATGCAGATGAAAGTTATCTATAAATCACTATAGGGATCAGGTGGCTAAACTGAAAAACCGAAAATCGATAGTTAACTATCTTCTTGTGCCCAATGTTCTCATTCCTTTATCTATTTCGTTATTTTGTTAAATCCAGCTGACTTTGCCGCATTACAACCAAATTCTGAGACTGGAATGAGAACCATATAAATGTGAACAGCCCGGCAGTCTTTGCAACGGTCCTTGAAAAAGTCTTCCCTGGTTATAGAAGGTTGAATCTTCTCATTTATGTTGCGTCACTTTTAAGGCTAATAACTAGCATAAATTAGATATAGAGTTTATGTTACCAGTTGTGATCAATAATAAGGTCCTTAACGATCCGTTGGCAAAGAACACTTGCATCTATTTATTCGACGATGGACAGTATTTCTAGCGGCAGCTTTAGTAACTCTCTTGTTTTTACACAAATGTTCGTCGTTCAGGAAATGTAAACGTTTTATTTCCAATATATTCATAACCACCAAATCTTGTTTAGCATATCAGCCACTATTTTTTGTGCTATTTACAGTAAAACATTCAGCCTGCACAGCCAGTTTCCCAATGTTATCAGAGAATAAATATTGTGCATGCCTGGGAAGTTACCTATTATTCAAATATATGATTTACCATAACTAACAGAATTGGGTTTACTTACAATATATAGAGGTATGAACTGAATTACCAGGTTAAATGTTGCCTGAATACCGCTATCAATGTATTAATATCACATCTAAACCAAAGCATCTCGGTTTCCATGGTAACGCAAAGCGTCTCGGTTTCCATGGCAACATACACTTTGATGTCAACAAACTGTTGATCTGGAAGTGTTAGCAGTTTCATTCGTCATAAATCCATATCAAAATGGTAAGAATACATGATTGTGCACTCAATAAAATAGTTTATTAGGTATTGCAGTAAAACGATGAATTGGTTTTGCTAAACATTTACACCATTTTATTTTCTAGCCGAGTGTAAGTCCTGCTTAGTCACTAATTAGGTATTATTTTACTGTATTACAGGGCAATGTAACCTAGGAAAAACACTACTTTTTCTATAGAGAGAAAGTAGTTTTTTCCCCTAGGTTACATTACCCAGTAATACAGTACAATAATACCCAAACTGCTCATGTTATCACTATGTTGATACTCAATAATCATGGAGGGAAATACAATTCTATATTAGGTATTCTGGGTATGGGAAACTGAAAACTAGTGGGAACAGGAATGAAAAAATAATATCAGATGATTAAAGGTATGATTCATGGAAGTTATGATTAATGGTGAAAAAGAATGAAATTGCCCAAAATCACTTCGCCAATACATGCTAATGTTATCTTCCTTGATAAACTTAACCTAGGAGACTGGTCCTACCTGACTGTGAGGGGGACCTCACTACCTTGTAACCCCCTTAACTCTGATCAAAAAGTGTGTCTTTCGTATCTAAGGGGTTCCACCCTAGCCTTTCCTGGCGTAGCTTAACCTAACCTAGGAGGCTGGATCTTCGGTCCTACCTGACGGGCCTTAGCTTCTTCAACCCCTAGACTTCCATTTCTTTAGCTAAAAAGTATGGCAATTGTATTTAAGTATCCTAAAAAACCTAAACATTGGATATACGTAACATATTTTTACGTTAAGTTTGGAAGGTAAAAGCTTGTTTATTAACAAGTCTATTACCTGTCCAATAGGCAGTTTTGATGTGCGTGTAATTTTGCATATTCCAAGAAAAGTAGTGTAAACATTTCATTAAAAAGTAATTTATAAACTACTAGGCATGCATTAATTTCAATAGTAATGCCTTTTCCACCATTAGGCTCAATACTATACAGTATTCTAGAAGTTTTATTCCACCTGTGACCAAGTTGTTGATTGATCTTCCTAATCGGGTAGTTGAATCGGTAGAGCTTCAAAAGTTCAAACTTGCAGCAAATGTTTTTATGTTGAACAGGCTGACATAAGTCTTTTCATAGTTTATTTATGAAATACCTGTTTTGATGTTACTGTTTTTAAAGTATCTTATTTTAATTGTTCATTATTTCTCATATCATTTATTTATTTCCTTTCCTCACTGGGCTATTTTTCCTTGTTGGAGCCCTTGGGCTTCTAGCATTTTGCTTTTTCAACTAGGGTTGTAGCTTAGCTAGTAATAAAAAAAAAAAAAATAATAATAATAATAATGGAAAATAAACATACATGGTGTAATGGCTTCACCTCAATACAGTAAGTATTACAACCCCATTGATTCACTTGAAATTTAAAAACATACTTACATCAAATAAAGTATCATATTTCTCTCAATGTCTAACTGGCCTTTAGGCAAGAGAGTCATGGAAGAATTTTGAGGGCTGTGAAGGCATCGAGGAACTTTGCTGTGAAAATTTGTAAAGCTTTATCTGGTTAAAATGTTATGAAATGGACAATAGTTGCATTAGATGAAAAGAATAGAATGCACAAGTATAATGTTCTTGTGCATGTGAGTTGTTCCCCCTGAAAAGTGTGTAGGGGCTTATTAAGAGTATAATGAGAATTTAGAAAATTAAAAAAGTCATATGAGGATCTAAAAAAGGACACACGTTTTATGTGAACTTGTAAATGTGTAGCTAGTCGATAACTCGTGTTTCACATTCCAAAAGAATAAAATTCCAAGATTTCCATTAATCTTCTATTGGCATTATTCAATTCGGTGAGAAATTAATTCTTTATAATAAAATATTACCATAAATCACTAGTTTTTACAGCTCCCAAATGTAATTAAGTTAAGCAAATGATAACAGCATGTGAAATTAAATATCATTATATTTATACTGTACTGTAGCCTACTTAGGAAAAGATTTCATATTACAAAATACTCTTCAGATGTACGGTACTTATGATTGTTCTTTTTTCCAGCCACCAAAGAAGAAAGGTGACAAAGGTAAAGGGAAAGGTGGTAAGAAAGCTGGAAGTGGGAGAGCTCAAGCATTGATTGATGGCATTCCAATCAGCTCTATGAGCAAGGAGCAATTGGAAGGGCATGTGATCAGGTACTGTATAAAGTTTGAACAGAATTTTACAATCTTTTATGCACCGTACAGTAATTAGTATTTATTTAAAAAAATTTCTGACTTTCAATATAGAAATACAGCATAAGTACTGTAATACATAACTGAAATTGTTCTAACATCTGCATAATCGAGGTAACACGCTCACAGGCTTCGAAATGAGCTGGAAAGAGAAAGAGAAGAACGTAACTATGTTCAAACAGAGCTGGAACGTGTTCAGAGACTTTGGCAAGTTGCGGCTGAAAATCTGGAAAATCTTCGTTCAGAACTAAGGTAAGGCTTCAGGACTGTCATTTGATGTTGTTTATTATTAGTAAATGATGCTTTTCACAATAACTCAGTTGTGAAAGTACCATCTTGGAAAAATAATATAAAAGGCATTAGGAGACTGCTATTAGTTAACTAGCTAAGGTGAATAAAAGTTATTTTGTACTGTACAATATTCACCTGCAACAGTACAGTATAATTTTAAAAACTGCAAAAAATCATAGGGAGAAAAGCTGTCATTAGCAAGACCATGCAATGTTACATGTTGAATACAATACAGGAACTTTATTTTATCAAAGTTCATTTCTGTATGTTACTTTTTAAATTATGAGCTATTGTTGGTTATATAAAATTCTCTTACTATCTATAAAAAAGGCATTCACCCATTAAGCTGCATTATTACTCTAATTAGTACACATGTAAGTTATAATGATCAAGATTAACCTCTTATTTATGTTGTACTGTTATATAAATAAGTCATAACCATTCGTTTGAATAATGTAAAAAACATTGCATTATTACAAAATTTGTTTCAAAGAAAATTTCTATATTTATAAAACTCTGCAATTATTCTCGCTATACAGTGTGATTCTTTAGCTACCCACATTTTTAAGCCTGAATATGATTTCATAGTTGCTGTTATCTGATAATTTTGGTTGATATAATAGAACTTCCTAGTTTAAATTGAAAGCTGCATTCCAATTTCACCTGTATACAACTGTATTACAGACATAAAGATGTAGAAATTGCAGATGCAGAGGAGAAGCACCAACAAGAAATAAACGTGTATCAGCAGAAAATGAAACACCTTATGTTCACTCATGAAAATACGCTTACACAATTACAGGTAATATAGATTTCTTTTGTAAAATGTAAAAAATACATTTGCATTCTCTATCAGTCAATAATGTAGTATTCAGCACAAGCATGAGAAGAGCAAGGGAGTACTCTATACTTTCGTCATGCAATTTGGAACTATATCTATGTAAATCTAATTATATTGTGTTCTACAGATTGAAAGTGAACAGGCATTGTTGAATCTTCATCAAGACTCAGTGACAGAGGAGAACCGTGTTGCACAGGAAAGGGAGGATCTAAGAACTCAGTTGAGAGAAACTGAAAATAATTATTTGGCAATAATAGCGAATATGAAAGTGGTGAGCATTTTTCACATTGATGTACTATAGTACTGTATCATAAGGTTATTGAAGAACAGTTATAGGTAATTTCATTAATTTTTTGTTATCCTGTATGTTACAGAAATTTTTGTTCACAAGGTACAAAAGAACACACACACATGTGTATTGTCTCTTTCTTGTATGGTAGATAATTATTGTATATTACAAAGAACCCTTTCATATTGATGTTTAACTCAAAAGATGAAGCTACAGTGGAACCTCTACACACGAACGTATCTACATCCGAATTTTCCAACATCCGAAGTAAAATTTGAGCAAATTTTTGACTCTACACCCGAATTTTATTTCGACACACGAAGTAAACATTACGCCATTGAGCGTCGAGTGCTCAGTTCTCTATTCTTGTGTGTATCGTGTGGTTGTCTTCTGTTTGGTCTGTTATTAACAGTGCTTATTTTCTTCCTTTTCTCACATTTCCTTTTTGATTTTACCTATAATCATGGTGCCTAAGAAGCCAAGTTTCAGTACAGGAAGAAGGCAATTCTTTCATTAGAATTGAAGCAAGAAATTATAGAAAAACATGAGAGCAGTGTGCATGTGAGTGATACTGTATGGCTAAACAATATGGCCGGAATAGGCCTATGATCTCGAGGATCATCAAGCTGAAGGCAGCCATTAAAGCAAATAACCATCAAAGGGGTTCACCATTATTATAAGACATTGTAGCAATACCCTGGAAGAGATAGAACGCCTTTTGTTGATAGGGATAAAGGACAAAGAGATTGTTGGCAACGATCATTTGTGAGAAGGGCCAGCGTGATGAACAGAAAGAAAGAAAAAAGTGAAGCAAAGAAAACCATGATAGCATTAACAAGCTCTTTTAAATAAGACTTCTCTCTTTTTCTGTTTCTCTCTAAACATAGCATTAACATGTTCTTTAAATAAAATCTCTCTCTCTCTCTCTCTCTCTCTCTCTCTCTCTCTCTCTCGTTCTTCTTCGCTGTTATAGTGTTAGATACGTCTATTATTTTTTTTCCGAGAGAGAGAGAGAGAGAGAGAGAGAGAGAGAGAGATTAAACAAAAATGTGATTAGAGTACATATGATTTTTAACAGCGTCAACGAGTTGAAAAATAATTAAATGTAACTAAGAAAGTAATAACAGCTAATCTGAATTCCTTTATTAACTAAAACAAATATTGATACAAACACACTCGTGTGCGTATGCACAAACACACACACATGTGCAAAAATTGCTACGCAGTAAGAGAGACGGTCGGGGAGGAGGTAGAGATGGTGACTGCGATAACATACCGTAACTCGTCACTGAAAGTGATGAAAATAAAAAATCAAAAGAAAAAAGATGTAAAAAATATGAAATATGAAAATAAAAATAAAAAAATAAATAAGCTAAGTTAGATTAAAATTTCCGTAGTGTAAGTTACGGTATGTTATCGCAGTCACCATCTCTACCTCCTCGCCGATCGTGTCTCCTCGTGCGTGTGTGTGTGTTTGCGCATACGCACACGAGTGTGTTTGTATCAATATTTGTTTTAGTTAATAAAGGAATTCAGATTCGCTGATATTGTTTGTTAAGTTACATTTAACTGTCTTTCAACTCGTTAACGCTGTTAAAAATCATATGTACACAACACATTTTTGTTTAATCTCTCTCTCTCTCTCTCTCTCTCTCTCTCTCAGAAAAAAAATAATAGACGTCTCTAACACTAACAGTGAAGAAGAACAAGAGAGAGAGAGAGAGAGAGAGAGAGAGAGAGAGAGAGAGAGAGAGAGAGAGACTCTTGTTCTTCTTCACTGTTAGTGTTAGAGACGTCTATTAATTTTTCTGAGAGAGAGAGAGAGAGAGAGAGAGAGAGAGAGAGAGAGAGAGAGAGAGAGAGAGAGAGAGTATTTATTTGAAGAACATGTTAACACCATGTCTACCTTCTCGCCGATCGTCCGTCTCCTGGCGTAGCAAATCCTACACCTGCGTTGGCCTGTCTCTAAGGTAAAGTGGCAATAAAACAAATTTTTTATTTATTATTTCTTTATAATTATCTTTTTTACATGCTTCTTTCATATTATGCAGTTATGTTATTGTTATGTGTAGCCATTTATTAAGGATTTATTATGGGTTTTTAGGCTGAGGAACGAATTAAATGAATTACCATGTATTCTTATGGGAAAATTCGTTTCTACATCCGATCATTTTCTACATCCGAAGTTGGTTGTGGAACGAATTAAATTCGTATGTAGAGGTACCACTGTATAGCATAATTCCTTGACCTCACACTTATCAATTCTGCATGTGTAGGTCCTTTCTCTCAATCATTCGCACCACGGGCATGTTAGGTTTTAATCATTTTGTCTTTGAGATGGTGGATCAATACACCTCCCTGCAGACTGATTGTCAAGTTTAGAACAAAGTCAAATTCCCATAATGTGTACTATATTTATTTTGTAGAAAATACTGGGGATACATATACCCCACAACCAAAAGTTTAGAATCAGTATACTATAATTCTCATTATGTTTGCTGATTTCTTTGCTTCTGACTAAGGAAAACAAAATAGGCACTGTAAGTATGCAGTATACAAAGTTACTGTACAATAAAAGGGATTTTGACAAAGGAAAAATCAATTTCTGGGCGAGGGACCTGTGTCGCTCCGTGAAATGCTCCTTATAGCACCATTTCTAAGGTAGAAATACTGCTAAAATACCAGAGAAAAAGTTGCATGGAATGCCAGGAATAAACCCAGCTCGCTCACTCTAATAGAGTGTCGGTATAGTAACTGGGGCGTGTTAGAACCACTACCAGAGGTCCCTTACCAATTAGTCCTCTCCTTCCTCAATATCCCCCGATACTACGAGGTGCCGTTCTACATCCAAGTACTGCGCTCTACTACGACTAACCCACCGCCCACCCCTACCACTACCCATGCTTCTTCCCTCATTCCTTTTCTAGTACCAGTGAGATTCGGACGTGTTGTTTTCATAGCTTTGTGTTTTGGTGTTTTTAAAGATGTCAGACGTTTTGGAGATCCCTGCTCCCAAGTTGAGTACAGTATTATAATTGTCTGTTTTGATAATTCTAGGTAGCGACACACGTTAATTTTTAAACCACATTTAATATTTAATCATTAAAACTAACATTCATTACTCAATCTTCCTGGTTTATAGAATGTACAAATGAAATCATATACAGTACAAATATAAAGATTAAAGTAAGGAATGTAGCTGTACCTTTATGAAAAAAATGGGAATGGATACAAAGAGGTAAAGTTATTTACTATATTGCAATCACACATCAGATCAAAAACATATAAACAGTCTTTTGTCACCATGTCTACTTGGTCTTTAGTCATTGTATGTTATTTCAGACTTACATCAATAAACTTTGGAGAATTGGCCAAACAACTGTACTACAAATTCAAAATACATACCTTAACATTGAAGATGCTGAAGTATATTGCAAATATGGGGCTACAGAACATAGCTGGCATTGACCACACTAAGAGAAATGACTGTTCTCAACCAATGAGACTTGCAACTTCCAAATGGAAGATTCTTCACCCATCATAACTTTCACTTTCCTTGTTGAATTTAGTCATTCCTTCTGATTTTGACCAGGTGTGATTGACATAGTAAAAGGAAATAAACATATAAGTCTGCAATTTATATGAACTTTGTGAATTTAGGCCTAGTAAAAGTAATTCAGCAAAAATATTTCATAATTTATGATGAGTTTCAGTATACAAGAAACCTTAAATAAATACCTATTCCGAGTCTTTATTTTTAAAGTTAATCCTTATATTGTACTCATTCTTTGAAATCGAGTCCGACGTTTACCGTTGCAAGATTTCATCTTATCCAGTTTAACAATGCTGAGTCTTTATTTTTCAGGAAAATAGCAAAGCACTAGATTCTTTACGCAGTGAATTTGAATCTGAGGCTGCTGCAATGGAGGCTAAGTCAGTGAAGAGGCTTAAAGCTCTTCAAAACCAGCTCGAGTTGAAGAGAAAAACAGAAATTGTTGCACAGGAAGAAAAGAAGAACAAGTTTTTGTCTACCATTATGGCTAATAATGAGAAGACATTCACAGAAATGAAGAAATATTACTCAGATATAACGGCAACTAATTTAAAGCTCATCACAGAACTCAAGGTTTGTACAGATCAGTACAGTATGTTACTAAGTGTTTGTGATAAGCCATTACTCATTAAATAATGATGCAAAATAATTTTGCTTTGCCTTTTTTTCCCCATATACTTCACAACCTTTTCACATGATTCTTAAAGCAATCCTTTTTTTATTAAAAACTTAGTTCTTGTTACAAACAGGCTGAATTAGCAGAACAGAAGGAAAAGGAACATAAATTAGAACAGGAAATGGGAGCTGCGATAACAAGTCGTTCTCGTCTAGAAAACGAAGTAGAGTCCCTTCGTAAGAAACTAGCAGACACTCAGCGTTCAGTTCAGCGTTCACAGAGAGACAAGGAAAGCTACCTTGTAAGTGTTTACATTACCACAATTAATATGGTAATACAGTTCATAGTACTGTTTATTGTAGTGCACAGAGACATGATGAAGTAATAACTCATCTGCATATCTTTATCATGAAGCAGTTATTTCTTTAACCTACTGTACTTATACTAATTTAGTATTATAATACTCTGCATTCATTCATTTGTTTTGTAATACATACTAGCTAATCTTTTTCAATATTTTACAGACCAGTCAAGCTCAAGTAAAAGTGTTAAAAAGTGAGAAGGATGCTCTTCAGTGGGAGTTAGAGGTCTTAAGACAGAAAGCTGAGGCAGTAAGTAAATCCTCATGTTTGTGTGGTTGGTCTGATTTATGTCAATACCCAAATTGTAAATAAATCTTGATAAATTTCTTAGTTCATTTGATTGTAACTCACTTTTTATCTTCAAATATTTTAATAGATAGTCCTTGGAAGTTCAAAGTTTTATCTTACCACATTCACACCCTGTAGTAGGTTTTATTTTTTTTTCTAACTGAAAGGGGACTGTAGCTAGTCCAATGCAGTATGAGTATGACTGCTAGTATTTTATTTCTTTTCATCGGAGGAGTTTAAGCTTACAAATAACAGAATAGAATGAACCTTTTAAATCATTCCCATTGGTACCACCTCCTCTACAATCTATCATTGAATATCAAGAGATAAAGTTTTTTTGCTAGATTTTCTCGCAACATTATTTTGTAGTCCTTTTTCTACTTGAATTATCTCAGGTTACAATTAGCAAATAAAATTTCCTTATCAAAGGCAATACAGTACTGTACTTTACAGGATTAGTGCACCTCATACGGTGTACTGTAGCATTGTTTAAGGGTCTTTACATCATCCCCTGGGCCTCTGGCGGCAATTACTTTCAAGTCTTCTTCATTGCCTTTGTTCCATTTTCCTTTCTTCCATCTTAACATTCCAACCTCTCTTTTACTTCTTACACAACTGATATGTTTTCCCACCAGCTGCATGCCAGCATTGAATAGCCTCCCCGGCCCTTATGGCCCAAATTCATAAAACTGATTTACAGTACTTTCATTATGCAATTGCTGTACAGAATGCCCAACACTGATATTTTTGCTCTCCAAATTGTTTTAACAGTATTGTGCATCTTATGAAGCATTTTCAGTGCATTCATGTCTTGTTTTATACAGTTGCTCAGTGATAATTACTTTTCTTCTCAGATTGAGCAAGAGAGGAAAGAGCTGTATGATCACTTTGTTGGAGTAGTTGGAGAAGTACAACAGCGAAGTGAATTACGTAACGTTGTCTTAGAGAAAAGGCTTAATCAGGTAATTTATAACAATCTAAGTTTATAAACTTGAAAATGGTATTTGTTAAGGTTAAAGTTAAACCTTTGGTAGTACAGTACTATATGAGTGCCAAGTAAAATCATTCAGTTGTAGATCCCTACATTTACTTCAACACCATCTGTGCAACCACCAGATTTAAGGAGCTGACTGCAAAGTCACCTATTAATAAAAAAAAAATATTGAACACTTTAAATTACCATCCTTACTAGTACAGTACAACCTCAGCTTATCTTATGTTTTGGGGGTTCGGCCTTTTAAAATACAGCAAAATTAACAAGACCCAATGACACGATATACAGTACTCTACATCATTCAAGATTTCCTAGAGCCCAAAAGCTATTCCGCAAAATATCTAGTTTACCTGATTTGTAATTTACAATTATCATTCAATTTAAAATATTTAGTTTCAAAACTCATGACTTTAAAAAGGTTGTCTACCAAAGAACCATCATAATAATGTAAAAGTAAGTAAGCTTTCTGAAGAGTTGAGAACTAATAAGCCGAGAGCTTAATGTATTGGCACCATTTCCTCATTAACCTAGGACAGGAGGCAGGTAAAGAAATTTAATCCGTTATTTATAGTACAGTACATTTTATCAACGTTGCATAGACAGTCCCTGGCGTAGGTAAATGAACCATTGTAGCTTTGAATATACAGTAGACTGTTTTATGCAAGTCAGGTTTTTTTTCTGTCCTGCAACATCTTATCATAATTTCTATACTTGTACTTGTTCTTTATAAAATACAGTATTACACTAGAGAACAGCTATATTTAATAAGAAATGGAATTTATACTGCTATTATAAGTTATCTAAATGAAATTGTCTTATTTACTTAGCAGTTCATCAAACATCATCTCTATACATTGCCACAATATCTCTCATATATCTTCACAATGAAATATACTCTACAAATATTAATTTCATAAATTAACGTATTTAGTAAAAACTGTTACAAATGGGTGTTCGGATAAAGAATTAGTTCATGGTCAAACTGCGAGTTTATAGTTATGAAAAACCTGAATCCCATGATTACATGTGACACTGTACTAAATGAGAGGATTTTTACAGAATGCATTAGTTAACTGGAAAAAAACCTTTATTTGTTTTATGTTAATTCTATTTTTTAATTTCATAAAATTTCTGGAAGGTATCGGAACACCTGGAAAAGAAAGAAGCAGTTCTTTCCGAAGTACTGTCCGCAGCTAATTTGGACCCAGCATCCTTTAGTCATGTCAGCCATCAATTAGAGGTAAGCTTAAGAACTGTATTGAATAGATATTCATCTTGAAATATATTAAAGTACTGTATGTATTTCACATAAAAATATGTTATTTTCCTTAGTAAAATAAATTTTTGAATATACTTACCCGATGATCATATAGCTGTCAGCTCTGCTGCCCGACAGAAAAAACCTACGGGCAGAATACGCCAGCAATCGCTATACAGGTGGGGGTGTACATCAACAGCGCCATCTGTCAAGTAGGTACTCAAGTACTCGATGTCAACAAGAACCAATTTTCTCCTCTGTCCACTGGGTCTCTATTGGGGAGGAAGGGTGGGTCCTTTAATTTATGATCATCGGGTAAGTATATTCAAAAATTTATTTTACTAAGGAAAATAACATTTTTCAATATTAAACTTACCCGATGATCATATAGCTGATTCACACCCAGGGGGGTGGGTAGAGACCAGCATTACATGTTGACATTATGAGCTAAGCATTCCGTATTTCATTTTAGCAGTTATTCAAAATAACAAGCATAAAATAAATAAGTACCTGGTAAGGAAGACGACTTGAACAATTACTCTGCCTTTTTAAGTACGTCTTCCTTACTGAGGCTCGCGATCCTCATAGGATGCTGAGCGACTCCTAGGAGCTGAAGTATGAAGGGTTGCAACCCATACTAAAGGTCCTCATCAAAACCTCTAATCTAGGCGCTTCTCAAGAAATGATTTTGACCACCCGCCAAATCAAGTAGGATGCGAAAGGCTTCTTAGCCTTCCGGACAACCCAAAAATATTTCAAGAGAAAGATTAAAAAGGTTCTGGAATTAGGGAATTGTAGTGGTGGAGCCCCCACCACTACTGCACTCGTTGCTACGAATGGTCCCAGAGTGTAGCAGTTCTCGTAAAGAGACTGGACATTCTTAAGATAAAAGACGCGAACACTGATTTGCTATTCCAATAGGTTGCGTCGAATATACTTTGCAGAGATCTATTTTGTTTAAAGGCCACGGAAGTTGCGACAGCTCTAACTTCGTGTGTCCTTACCTTCAGCCAAGCTTGGTCTTCCTCATTCAGAAGGGAATGAGCTTCTCGTATTAACAGTCTGATAAAATAGGATAAAGAATTCTCTGACATAGGCAAAGATGGATTCTTAACTGAACACCATAAAGCTTCAGACGGGCCTCGTAAAGGTTTTTAAAATAGAACTTAAGAGCTCTTACAGGACATAATACTCTTTCTAGTTCATTTCCAACCATACGATAAGTTTAAATATCGAACGATATTGGTCAAGGCCGAGAAGGCAGCTCGTGTTTGGCTAGAAAACCAAGTTGTAGAACATGTAGCCGTTTCGGATGAGAATCCGATGTTCTTGCTGAAGGCATGAATCTCACTGACTCTTTTAGCTGTGGTTAAGCATATCAGGAAAAGAGTCTTAAAGGTGAGATCTTTCAGGGAGGCTGATTGAAGCGGTTCGAACCTGTCTGACAAAAGGAATCTTAGAACCACGTCTAAATTCCAACCAGGTGTAACCAAACGACGCTCCTTCGTGGTCTCAAAAGACTTAAGGAGGTCCTGTAGATCTTTATTGTTGGAAAGATCTAAGCCTCTGTGACGGAAGACTGATGCCAACATGCTACTGTAACCCTTGATAGTGGGAGCTGAAAGAGATCGTTCTTTCCTCAGATATAAGAGGAAGTCAGCTATTTGAGTTACAGAGGTACTGGTCGAGGATACGGATACTGACTTGCACCAGTTTCGGAAGATTTCCCACTTCGATTGGTAGACTCTAAGGGTGGATGTTCTCCTTGCTCTAGCAATCGCTCTGGTTGCCTCCTTCGAAAAACCTCTAGTTCTCGAGAGTCTTTCGATAGTCTGAAGGCAGTCAGACGAAGAGCGTGGAGGCCTTGGAGTACCTTCTTTACGCGTGGCAGACGTAGCAGGTCCACCCTTAGGGGAAGTGTTCTGGGAACGTCTACTAGCCATCGAAGTACCTCGGTGAGTTATTCTCTCGCAGGCCAGAGGGAAGCAACTAGCGTCAACTTTGTCCCTTCGTGAGAGGCGAACTTCTGCAGTACCTTGTTGACAATCTAGAACGGAGGGAATGCATATAGATCTAGATGTGACCAATCTAGTAGAAAGGCATCTATATGAACTACTGCTGGGTCCGGGATAGGTGAGCAAAGTATTGGGAGCCTCTTGGTCATCGAGGTTGCGAAGAGATCTATGGTTGGCTGGCCCCAGGTGGCCCAAAGGCTCTTGCATACATCCTTGTGGAGGGTCCAATATGTTGGAATTATTTGTCCCTTCCTACTGAGACAATCTGCTATGACATTCAAGTTGCCTTGGATGAACCTCGTTACTAGTGAAAAGTCTAGACCTGTTGAACAGGAGAGGAGGTCTCTTGCGAACTCGTACCATGTCAGAGAGTAGGTCCCTCCTTGCTTGGAGATGTACGTCAAAGCAGGGTGTTGTCCGTGTTCACCTCCACCACTTTGCCTTGAAGGAGAGACCTGAAGCTTTTCCAGGTCAGACGTACTGCCAGTAGCTTCTTGCAGTTGAAATGCATTGTCCTTTGACTCGAGTTCCATAATCCCGAGCATTCCCTACCGCCTAATGTCGCACCCCAGACTACGTCCGATGCGTCCGAGAAGAGAACGTGGTTGGGAGTCTGAACAGTCAGGGGAAGACCCTTTCAAAGGTTGATAAAGTCCTTTCACCAAGTCAGACCAGACTTTATCTTTCCGGAAACCGGGATCGAGACCGCTTCTAGCGTCTTGTCCTTTTCCAGTGAAAAGCTAGATGATACAGAAGAGGACGGAGGTGTAGTCTTCCAAGTGACACAAATTGAACCACGGATGACAGTGTCCTAACCAGACTCATCCACAGCCTGACAGGGCAGTGTTCCTTCTTCAGCATCTTCTGGATGGATAACAGGGCTGGGGGTTGATCGTCTTGTTCAGCAATGTCCTCATCAGAGGGTTCCTCATCCGAAACTGATGAGGAAACGGCAACGGAGTGGGCAACGTCTGACTCGCTGAATCCGGTCGCACTGGTGGATGCGTGACGGAGCCGGACACAAGATCATGGTACTGCTGCACAGTCTGTGAACTGTCAACCATGGGGACGCGAGGAAGTACAGCGTCAACCCGAAACTGTCTGGGTTGTGCAGTCAACCCCCTACCGGGTTGCTGAGGTTGCCGCACTGCGTCACAACAAGTCACCTCTGCTGGTTGTTGAACGTCTTCCTAGTGACACACTGAACGTCCACAACCACCTCCGAGAGTCGCTTAACGTCAATGTGCGACTGGCAACCCACACTGGGTCGCACCGGTGGAGGAACCACCTCAACTGGCGGACGTGAGTAGGATACCTCAGCGTCAACAGGGCATACAACCAACCGGTAGGAAGGTTGTTGGCTAGAAGGTTCTTCTCCGTAAAAAATCCTCTATCAAGGACACAAGCTTGGACTGCATGTCTTGCAACAAAGCCCATTAGGGTCTATGGGAGCAGGTGTGGCAACAGACGGGGTTAGCGACCGAAGCGGAACCATTTACCATCCCTGGAAGCCTTGTTATGCTTTGATTAAAGTCCATAGGAGGCTAAGCAGCCCAAGGCTCCTCTCCAAATGACAGAGTCCTCAAAGGAATATCAGAAGGAGGGAGAACAGCACTTTCTCATCTACAGGAACCATGTCCGAGAAAAGCTAGGTTATCTCAGTGAGGGTCTCACTGGTGCATAAGCAGCAGACCAGAAGGCAACGTTATGTAACTGCTTGACAGTCTGTAAACTGTCAAAAACTGAACTGTCAACCACAACAGGTGCGTGAGGACATACAGCACTGGTGCATTAGTTCTGTGAGCTGGCAACAACCAAAGCTGTGTGGGGAAGCCTCAACTCCTGACTGACTAGTCTGCTGCGGGCGAGTGGCGGTAACCACAGTGGGTTGCGGAGGCTGACACACCGTGTCAAAACACGGCAGCTTGTGGTAGCTCACGCACGGCAACGGAGTGCTCCGTGTGTCTGTGGGAGTCAGCATGCGTCTGGCAGGGTCGACTGCGCATGGGTGGAGGAGCTCTCACAACAAGAGTGTGGGAGCAGGCAGCCATGCTGGGCGCACAACCGTGGCAGGTTGTAGGCAAACGGGTGCATCGTCAACCTTCTCCGCAGTCGGAGTGTGGGAGCAGGCAACAACCAAAGCGGAGTGGTGGTGCGTGGTGGGGACTGCCGTGGGTTGCGGAAACTAACGCATCGCGACAAAACACGGCAGCTTGACTCCACCTTCCCACTGCTGATGCGGTAGCTCACGCATGTTAACGGAGGGTGCCGCACGTCGGCTAACGTCAACATGCGTCTGGCAGGGTCGATTGCGCATCGGAGGTGGAGCTCTCCGCAGCCGGAGTGTGGGAGCAGGCAGCCTCAGCGTGAGCTGGGCGCACAACCGTGGCAGGTTGTAGGCTAACGAGAGCAGTGTCAACCTTCTCCGCACGAAACTCCTGCATAACCGCAGCTAACTGAGTCTGCATAGACTGCAGTAAAGACCACTTAGGGTCTACAAAAAACGGCAACAGACGGAGCTACTGTCCGTTGTGACTGAGGGTCTAAAACAGCTGGTGCGGCAACAGACGGAGTTACTGCCTGTTGCGGTACCACCTTGCCTCTCTTGGGAGGAGTGCAGTCGTCGGATGACTGCAGCGAGTCCGAACTGACCCAGTGGCTACACCTAGGCCGTTGGACTTGCGCGGAAGGGACCGACTTGCACTTAAAAAGCTGCAAGATGTGGTCCATGGTTTCTTACGAGAAACCTCTTCCGCAGACGAGGAATAAATGGGCTCTCTCGTCTTTGTGTGGGTGGGGCGATCTCACGTCGGCTAACGTGGGTAGATACGCCCGAAACCACGGAGGGAAAAACGTCTGTTCGTCGATCAAGGCCTGTGGAACCCATAAGTCGTTCGACATTACTTCCCCCCTGGGCTTGGGAGCTTGTAAGAGGTCCCGGACTAGGTGAACAACTGGCACGAACAGACGAACCCTCGGACGCAACACTGTAACACTTTGCGCATATCACTTTATCACTTTTGATTTTCTGTTTGCACTTATTTCACTGAAATCGAAACTTTAACTGATTTCTACCTGAAACACGCAATCCTATCCTTCATTAAAAGGTAGTAATTGCGAAAACAGTATTACAATGCAAGAGAAAAACATAAAAAAAAAAATAAAGAATTCAGTGGCTGGAAAAGAGACTAAACACTAGATCAAATAAACTACGTTTACAATCTCTCACCGCATAAAGCCTGGGAACAAGAATAAAACCCTAGAAACGTTTTACCTTCTTCCCCTACAGCGACTAGGGAGAAGAGTAAAAAAACGAGAACGTTACCCGCTTGAACGAAACGTTTATTCTCCTCTCTCTCCCTCCGTCTCTATCTCTCTCTCTCTTCTCTCTTGATTTAGCACCTGAGAGAAGAGCCCAATTATATATCGTTAAAACATGTTATTTGCTAAAGGAAAAAAACTGAAAGGTTTCCCAAATAAAAAGTTCCTTTATTTAGAATTTAAACCATTTAAGCTAAGAAAGAATGAACTAAACGCTAGAATCGGTTTACTCTTACTGCAACGTGAAACCGTGATACACTCTCTCTCTATCGTAACGATAGAGCGCAAGTTGAACGTTCTGAACGTCAACAACTGCGGAGACTAAAAAACTAAACGTTAGTTCATCTTTGAAAACAGTCTATCAAAGAAATTCTTTCATAAAACATTAAAATTAAAAAAGTATTAAATTCTTAAAAGGTTAAATACGATATAACGGCCTCAATGTTAATTAACTTCGGTTCCAAGTAAGGACCGCCTACTATTAGGAAAGGTCGCATATAAACAAACATAAAAATTTATTTTTTATAAGTTTATAATAAATGGAAAGTTAATCGAAGAGGCCTATAAAGGCGGAGAGATATAAAATAAATAGATCTATAACTTGATAAGCAAAATTACCAAAAACCTAAACACACTTCCGTCTAAGGGAAGGGTCGGCCATTTAAAAGTGAAAGAGAGTCCATACTCTCTTCGTCACCATAATTACATCTATCCAAAACGAGTTCAAGTTTTGAAATGAAGATAAAACCCCTGCATAGCGAAAGCTCAAAACTGGAATAGTGTACTTCACCAAATCGTTGTGAAAACAAATCCAGTTAGGGACGGCGTATTTAGTAGGTCTTGCCATTGGCACGACAGAGAGAAAATTGGTTCTTGTTGACATCGAGTACTTGAGTACCTACTTGACAGATGGCGCTGTTGATGTACACCCCCACCTGTATAGCGATCGCTGGCGTATTCCGCCCGTAGGTTTTTTCTGTCGGGCAGCAGAGCTGACAGCTATATGATCATCGGGTAAGTTTAATATTGAAAAAAGTAGTATTGTACTGTATAGTATATGAAGTGGTATGTGTGAAGAGTAACATCAACATAAGCCCTTCATGAATTTGGCCTTCAGTAGATAATCTGAGATTTCCAACAAAACTTTACACAATATACTACAGTATACAGTACAATATTGCCTACTGCATGACCTATAAGCATTTTCTACTGATATGATTATAAATCAGTGATATTTCAGGCATTTTTTGCTTAGAAGCAAAGATAATTTGGCAAGTGCGACAGATCCTGAAAGTTAAACGTATCAAGAAACTAATCATGTAAAGCTTTACTGTTGTCAAAAACAAATGTTAATAACTTTACCAAAAATTTATCAAGTCTTTTGACACAATAAGAATGTATTTATAAAGACACTAAATGCTGTGAAGCCAAAGGTAGAAGTTTTATATTCTTTCTAAAGAAAAAATTGAAACTGAAAAGTATTAAAATAGGCAAAAATTATCCTTTTTACCTTACTATTATATGATATTTGTATGAGATTGATAAGCTAGTTCATGAAGCATACTCAACCTTGACAATAGACTGCAAGAAAGTAACTCAATAGGTTGTAAAATGTTATTTTCATTAGTAAAATAAATTTTTGAATATACTTACCCGATAATCATGTAGCTGTCAACTCTGTTGCCGACAGAAATCTACAGTCGGGATACGCCAGCGATCGCTATACAGGTGGGGGTGAACACCACAGCGCCATCTGTGGTCAGGTACTCTAGTACTTCTTGTCAACACCACCTCAATTTTTTCCTCGGTCCACTGGTTCTCTATGGGGAGGAAGGGTGGGTCAATTAAATCATGATTATCGGGTAAGTATATTCAAAAATTTATTTTACTAATGAAAATAACATTTTTCAATATTAAACTTACCCGATAATCATGTAGCTGATTCACACCCAGGGTGGTGGGTGGAGACCAGCATACATGTTAACACAGAAGCTAAGTATCCCGTATTTTATTTTATTAGTTATTCAAAAATAACATAAAATAAATAAGTACCTGGTAAGGAAGACGACTTGAACCATTACTCTGCCTTTATTAAGTACGTCTTTCTTACTGAGCGTAGCGGTCCTCTTAGGATGCTGAACGACTCTTAGGTGCTGAAGTATAAAGGGCTGCAACCCATACTAAAGGACCTCATCACAACCTTTAACCTCGGCGCTTCTCAAGAAAGAATTGACCACCCGCCAAATCAACAAGGATGTGGAAGGCTTCTTAGCCAACCGTACAACCCATAAAAAGTATTCAAGAGAAAGGTTAAAAAGGTTATGGGATTATGGGAATGTAGTGGCTGAGCCCCCGCCTACTACTGCATTCGTTGCTACGAATGGTCCCAGGGTGTAGCAGTTCTCGTAAAGAGACTGGACATCTTTGAGATAGAATGATGCGAACACTGACTTGCTTCTCCAATAGGTTGCATCCATAACACTCTGCAGAGAACGGTTCTGTTAGAGGGCCACTGAAGTAGCCACAGCTCTCACTTCATGTGTCCTTACCTTCAGCAAAGCAAGGTCTTCTTCCTTCAGATGAGAATGTGCTTCCCTAATCAGGAGCCTGAATAGGTAAGAAACTGAGTTCTTAGACCTTGGAAGAGAAGGCTTCTTGATAGCCCACCATAAGGCTTCTGATTGTCCTCGTAAAGGTTATGACCTTTTTAGATAGTACCTAAGAGCTCTAACTGGGCAAAGTACTCTCTCCAGTTCGTCCCCCACCAAGTTGGACAGGCTTGGGATCTCGAACGACTTAGGCCAAGGACGTGAAGGAAGCTCGTTTTAGCAAAAAACCGAGCTGCAAGGAACATGTAGCCGTTTCAGATGTGAAAACTATGTTCCTGCTGAAGGCGTGGATCTCACTTACTCTTTTAGCTGTTGTCAAGCACACGAGGAAAAGAGTTTTTAATGTGAGGTCCTTAAAAGAGGCTGATTGGAGAGGTTCAAATCTTGATGACATAAGGAACCTTAGGACCACGTCTAGATTCCAGCCTGGAGTGGACAACCGACGTTCCTTTGAGGTCTTAAAAGACCTAAGGAGGTCCTGTAGATCTTTGTTGGTGGAAAGATCCAAGCCTCTGTGGCGGAAAACCGCTGCCAACATACTTCTGTAACCCTTAATCGTAGGAGCTGAAAGGGATCTTACGTTCCTTAGATGTAACAGGAAGTCAGCAATCTGGGTTACAGTGGTACTGGATGAGGAAACTGCATTGGCCTTGTACCAGCTTCGGAAGACTTCCCCTTTAGACTGATAGACTCTGAGAGTGGATGTCCTCCTTGCTCTGGCAATCGCTCTGGCTGCCTCCTTCGAAAAGCCCCTAGCTCTTGAGAGTCTTTCGAAAGTCTGAAGGCAGTCAGACGAAGAGCGTGGAGGTTTGGATGTACCTTCTTTACGTGAGGTAGACGTAGAAGGTCCACTCCTAGAGGAAGAGTCCTGGGAATGTCGACCAGCCATTGCAGTACCTCTATGAACCATTCTCTCGCGGGCCAGAGCGGAGCCAACCAACGTCAGCCGTGTCCCTTTGCGAGAGGCGAACTTCTGAAGTACCCTGTTGACAATCTTGAACGGCGGGAATGCATACAGGTCGAGATGGGACCAATCCAGCAGAAAAGCATCCACGTGAACTGCTGCTGGGTCTGGAATCGGAGAACAATACAACGGGAGCCTCTAGGTTATCGAGGTAGCGAACAGATCTATGGTTGGCTGACCCCACAGGGCCCAAAGTCTGCTGCAAACATTCTTGTGAAGGGTCCACTCTGTGGGGATGACCTGACCCTTCCGGCTAAGGCGATCTGCCATGACATTCATATCGCCCTGAATGAACCTCGTTACCAGCGTGAGCTTTCGATCTTTTAACCAGATGAGGAGGTCCCTTGCGATCTAGAACAACTTCCACGAATGAGTCCCTCCCTGCTTGGAGATGTAAGCCAAGGCTGTGGTGTTGTCAGAGTCCACCTCCACCACCTTGTTAAGCTGGAGGGACTTGAAGTTTATCAAGGTCAGATGAACCGCCAACAGCTCCTTGCAATAGATGTGAAGTGTCCTTAGCTCCTGATTCCATGTTCCCGAGCATTCCTGTCCGTTCAAAGTCGCACCCCAGCCCGTGTCTGATGCGTCAGAGAAGAGACGGCGGTCGGGTTTCTGAACAGCCAAAGGTAGACTTCCTTGAGAAGAAAGCTGTTCTTTCACCACGTGAGAGTAGACCTCCTCTCTTCGGAAACAGGAACTGAGATCGTCTCTAGCGTCATGTCCTTTATCCAGTGAGCCGCTAGATGATACTGAAGGGGGGGAGGTGGGGTCTCCCTAACTCGATGAACAGTGCCAGCGATGAAAGTGTACCTGTTAGACTCATCCACTACCTGACTGAGCATCGGTTCCTTCTCAGCATGCTCTGGATGCAATCTAGGGCTTAGTATATCTTTGGGGCCGACGGAAAAGCCCGAAAAGCTCGACTCTGAAGATCCATACCCATGTAGACAATGGTCTGGGATGGGACGAGCTGGGACTCCTCAAAATTGACCAGGAGGCCCAGTTCCTTGGTCAGATCCATAGTCCATCTGAGAATCTCCAGACAGCGACGACTTGTGGGAGCTCTTAAAAGCTAGTCGTCTGACGGAGCCGGACACAAGATCATGGTACTGCTGCACAGTCTGTGAACTGTCAACCATGGGGAAGCGAGGAAGTACAGTGACAACCCGAAGCTGTCTAGACTGTCTGGGTCGTACAGACAACTCCTTATCGGGTTGCTGAGGTTGCCGCACTGCGTCACAACAAGACACTTCTGCTGGTTGTTGAACGTCTTCCCAGTGACACACTGACTCCGTAAACAAAAAATCCTCTAACAAGGACTAAGCTTGGACTGCATGTCTTGCAACACAGCTCAAGGTCTATGGGAGCAGGTGTGGTAACAGACGGGGTTAGCGACTGAAGTGGAACCATTACCCTCCCTGGAAGCATGCTATGCTTAAATAAAAGTCCATAGGAGGCTAAGCAGCTAAAGGCTCCTCTCCAAATGACAGAGTCCTCAAGGGAAAATCAGAAGGAGGGAGAATAGCACTTTCTCATCTACAGGAACCATATCCGAGAAAAGCTAAGTTCTCTCAGTGAGGGTTTCACTGGTGCAAAAGCAGCAGACTAGAAGGCAACGTTATGAAACTGCTTGACAGTCTAGTGAGTTGGCAACAACCAAAGATGTGTGACTGAGAAGCATGCGGTAAGGTATGCAGAGCATGCTGTATGTAGAGCATGCTGTAAGGTAAGCAGAGCATGTTGCATGGCGTGCGGCTTATGCTGCATGGGATGAGGCTCATGCTGCATGGGATGAGGCTCATGCTGCATGGTATGAGACTCATGCTGCATGGGATGAGGCTCAAGCTGCAAGGGATGAGGCTTATGCCGCATGCGTTGAGGAGGATGCCGCATAGTATGAGGCTCCTGCCTCATGGGTTGAGGCGGTTGCCGCATAGCATGAGGCTTTTGCCTCATGGTTTGAGGAGGATGCCGCATAGCATGAGGCTCCTCATAAGCATGAGGCTGCCTCATGGGTAGAGGAGGATTTTTTAAAGAAATCTGAACCTGACACTAATCTAGCTGTCCGAGGATTTACCTGGTGAGACATCAGTCTCTTCACCAGCGAGTTTTACCAGATTTCCCCGGGCCACCACGTGACACAATTGGTAGTAATTCATTCAAATTACCCCTAATGAGTCAATATGGATAAATATCAACACAACATCGTGTTCAAATAGAAATAAATTTCTACCTCATACTTGGGATCGAACGCTAGCCCCTTCTAATGAAAGGCCAGGTCGAAACCAACCATGCCACGAGAGCCCATTCAAGAGTTGAGGTTCTTGCCTCAAGAGTGGAGGTGGCTGCCGCAAGAGTTGAAGTTGCTGCCTCAAGGATGGTGGAGGTTGCCGCAACGCAAGAGGTTGCTGCATAGCGCTGGTATCTGGCAACTCCCAATGCGGCAGCTCACGCGTGGAGGTAGGTTGAGGAACCTCAACATCATACGTCTGGCAGGGTGGACTGCGCAGAGGTGGAGTTGAGGTTGCTGCCTCGAGGATGGTGGAGGTTGTCGCACCGCAAGAGGTAGCTGCCTCGAGGATGGAGGAGGTAGTCGCAACCCATGAGTCTCCTACCTCAAGGGTAGAGGAGGTTGCTGCAAAGCATAAGGCTCCTGCCTCAAGTGTTGAGGAGGTTGCCGCGTGGCAAGAGGCTCCTGCCTCAAGGAAAGTGGAGGTTGCTGCACAGAGCTGGTATCTGGCAACTCCCAATGCGGCAGCTCACGCATGGAGGTAGCTTGAGGAACCTCAACATCATACGTCTGGCAGGCTGGACTGCGTAGAGGTGGAGGAGCGCTCGCAGGAGGAGGTGTGTTAACCTTCTCTGCCTGAAACTCCTGCATCAACACCGCAAGCTGAGACTGCATTGTCAGCAGCATAGACCACTAGAGTTTAAGAAAGACAACAACAAACGGAGCTACTGTCCGTTGAAACTGAGGGTCTAAAACAGCTGGTGCGGCAACAGACGGAGTTACTGTCTGTTGCGATACCACCTTGCCTCTCTGGGAGGTGTGCAGTTGTCGTACTGCAGCAAGTCCGAACTGACCCAGTGCTAATGGCACCACCTAGGAGTTGGACTTGCGCGGAAGGGACCGACTTGCACTTAAAAGCTGCAAGATTTGGTCCATGGTTTCTGCGAGAAACCTCTTCCGCAGACGAGGAATAAATGGGCTCTCTCGTCTTTGTGTGGGTGGGGTGATCACGTCGGCTACGTGAGTTGGTTACACCCGAAACCACGGAGGGAAACGTCTGTTCGTCGATCAAGGCCTGCTGAACCCATAAGTCCTTCGACATTACTTCTCCCCTGGGCTTGGGAGCTTGTAAGAGGTCCCAGACTAGGCGAACAACTGGCACGAACAGACGAACCCTCGAACGCAACACTGTAACACTTTGCGCTTATCACTGTATCACTTTTGATTTTCTGTTTGCACTTATTTCACTGAACTCGAAACTTTAAGTGGTTTGTACCTGAAACACGCAATTCTATCCTTCATTAAAAGTTAGTAATTGCGAAAACAGTATTACAATGTAACAGAAAAACATAATGAAAGATAAATAATTCAGTGGCTGGAAAAGAGATTAAACACTAGATCAAATAAACTACGTTTAAAATCTCTCACCGCATAAAGTCTGAGAACAAGAATAAAACTCTAGAAACGTTTACCTTCTTCCCCTAAAGAGACTAGGGAGAAGAGCAAAAACGATAACAACGTTACCCGCTTGAACGAAACGTTTATCCTCCTCTCTCTCCCTCCGTCTCTATCTCTCTCTCTCTCTCTCTTGACTTAGCACCTGAGAGAAGAGCCCAATTATATATATCGTTAAAACATATTATTGTTAAAGGAAAAAAAACTGAAAGGTTTCCCAAATAAAAAGTTCCTTTATTAGAATAGAACCATTTAAGCTAAGAAAGAATGAACAAAACGCTAGAATCGGTTTACTCTTACTGCAACGTGACACCGTGATAGACTCTCTCTCTATCGTAACGATAGAGCGCAAGTTGAACGTTCTGAACGTCAACAACTGCAGAGACAAAACAAAACGTTAGTTCAACTTTGAAAACAGTACAAGACTATCAAAGAAATTCTTTCAAAAACATTAAAATAGCATAATATGTTAACAGGTAAAAACGAAATGACGGGCTCAAAGTTAATTAACTTCGGTTCCAAGAAAAGACCGCCTACTATTAGGAAAGGTCGAATATAAACAAATATAAAAATTAATTTTAATAAGTTTATAATAAAAGGAAGTTAATCAAAGAGGCCTATAAAAGGCGGAGAGATATAAAATAAATCTATAACTTTGTTAGCAAAATTAAGAGTCTATACTCTCTTCGACACCAACACTTCCGTCTAAGGGAAGGGTCGGCCATTTAAAAGTGAAAGAGAGATCATACTCTCTTCGTACCAAAATTAAATAAAAAATTAAATCAAATTAATTCCAAAAACTTGCTAAGCTAATGATATAGCTTCCTGAATAGCGAAGGCTAAACTCTAGAGCAAATACATCACCAAATCGTGAGCAATAACTCCAGAATCAACAGCGTATCCATGTAGGTCTAGCCGGAGGCACGACAGAGGAAAAATTGAGGTGGTGTTGACAAGAAGTACTAGAGTACCTGACCACAGATGGCGCTGTGGTGTTCACCCCCACCTGTATAGCAATCGCTGGCGTATCCCGACCGTAGATTTCTGTCGGCAACAGAGTTGACAGCTACATGATTATCGGGTAAGTTTAATATTGAAAATAATAACTTACTTCAGTAGCTACAGGGAGATACTGTGTATTAATAAGTTTTACTCATCAGTAAGATGAACCCAGCCTGTTAGTGTTATTATGAAATGGGAATTTTAATTCTAATTCTAGGCCAATCCTGACTTTTACTTCCAGTACATATTACAGGACACAAACTTTTCCTTTTGTGTTTTATGGCATTTTGTGTAGAGTAAATTTTTTAATTTAGTACAAGATTAAACTTTCCCATGAAATTGTTAAATCATGTACAAAAGCACAACAAATTATCAATTCTACCAAACTACTATTCTGAAAAATTATAAATATTCTAGATTTCCCTCAGCCAACAGTAATTCATAACCTATGCTAACTTATACTTTGCACCCAAATTCAAGAGATTTATCTGAAAAAATTATATTTCTAAAAATTTAGAAAATAATCTTAATATAGTTAATAAGTAACAAATTAGGATTTTTAATTCGATAAGCTGAAGATTTATTATTGTACAGACTAGTAAACTAGGTTTTTGAAGTACAGTAGTCCCTCCTATAATGGAACTATTGGTTCAAAAAGGGGTACAGATAAGTTCAAAGGGAAATTAGGGGTGAGTAACCTAGTCTAGCTCAAGTTAAGTAGCCCCAAATTCATGTCCCAATAATGTGTAGTCCAGTCCTAGTAAGCATAAAATAAGCTAATACTAATACTCTATACAGAATTCAAAGATATAAGAATTGATGTACATTATTATAATTTATGTGTATGGTACTCTAGTAATATAAAGCACAAAATTATACAATTGTATCAAGCAATACACTGAGAATCTGATTTTTGATCTCTCTTATTCGCACTTTCCCCCATTCAGTGCAGGTTTGGACAAGCACTGGGTCACACTCAAAAGTGTGCGATTATGGTAGAGTGTGGATATGGGTAGTGCAGATACACAAGACATTACCGTTTCTAAAATGTGTTACAAAGTTTGAAGGAATGTTAAATAAATTTCAGACAATAGCTTTGTGTACTACAATGTAGTATACTGTCATGAGTTATTATAGTTGATGTATGTAGTAGCTGAGCATACAACACTTGAAATGTTTTATTTTGGGTAAAAACATTATCTTGTCCTACTGAATTTAATTTTTTACAGACAATTGTTGATGAAAAGAACAAACTCGTAGCAGGACTTCGTGAAGAAGTTGCAACCCTGCGACGAATGTATACAGACCTCATGGACAAGTACCAGTCATCGTTAGAAACCAAGAAAAAGAGTGGACCCAAGTTACCTCATATATCCATTTAAGCTACATAAACTAAGCTGCTGAAATCTAAGGTCTGAATACCTTGTAGTCGAGGGTTTATGTGCTAATGATAAGCTAACAAGTACCTGCCTGGGAAAGGACTCTTTTAAGTACCAAACTTTCCTTACCCCAATTTAACCATCATAAATTTTGATGTAAAGTTATCATATGAAAACTGTTTTACAGACCTGAAGTCAGTTTGATATGCCATGCCAGCTGCTATAGCATTCAAACCGAAATACAGTACAGTAGATCAAAATATGTCAGATACCAATACAGTAATGGCATGACTTTTGCATGTGTTTTATTATCACATTTTCATGTTCTCTTACTTTTTTCATAAATTTGTAATATGTGAAATAGTACAATACGTTCTGAAAAATTTCTAACCCCGAAAGCTGCTGTTCAAAGTACAACAAACACAGAACATCAACAGCAAAGGGAAATGAAGTTAAAATAACAGACAGAATTACAATACTGTACCATAATTTGTTATTTCTATATTCACCTGATGTTTATACAGTATTAATTCTTCTCTAGAAGTTCAGTTTAATTGACATTTACCCCAAAAATTTCAGAATTTCTCATTTTCTTTCCGTTCAATAGATACATGCCTTGGGTAAAGTAATGAAACACACTAGCAGTTAATGGTAAGATGTGAAGCAGCGACGTGCCAGTTTATTTGATATTTCAATTTCAAAGTCAAAACTATTCCCTATCCTCTTGACATCATATGTCAGGGGAAGGTGGGTGGGCCTGTATATGAACATCAGGCGAGTATAGAAATAACAAAATTCTATAATCAAAATTCTGCCTATTTCCATGAGCCTCCTGTGATGTTCATACTGCTGATTCCCATACTCTGATGGAGTTGGGATACTAGAGGAGGAAAGAGGTACATCATTTTTAAATTAAAAAACTATTTTGAAATAATTTCCTACTCACCTGATCTAGATTATTTGTAACAAACCATGTATCAAACCATCTCAAAATACAGTTTGAAATACAAGACTACAAATTGTTTTCTAATGCTACCAGTATTTTAAATATGAGACTCTAGACTAACTCTAAATGGTACATTTAATTACCTATTTAAATACTCCTCACACCATGTAGAAAAATAGAATTTCTTACAAATAAGAGAATTATAAAACTGAACTCAAGAAATTAATAAACCACATCCCCAACAACCACTATGGAGTCTGGAGCCAAACAATCTCAATAAGCAACAAATCAGAATTCTTTAAAATAACATTTAGCGAAAACCTACTCTTTACGTAGTAAGATTTCTATAAAACTAAGGGACTTCTAATATCATGGCCCTTAACCTTCAAGGCTTTTATTAGATTTGGATCCAATTCTTTGTGAGCTTGTGTGACCACACTATTAACTAGAAGTGGCATTGCATTTTTGGACAGAGGATGATTTTAAACCCTGATCATGACCTAAGCCAGCAATACTGCACAACACACACATACACACTGGTCACTGGGGATCATCTTTCAATGTAACAGAGAAAGTGAAAATCTTACGTGTGGACTCATGATTGCTGTTAACCCTTTTACCCCCAAAGGACGTACTGGTACGTTTCACAAAACTCATCCCTTTACCCCCATGGACGTACCGGTACGTCCTTGCAAAAAAATGCTATAAAAAATTTTTTTTTTCATATTTTTTATAATTTTTTGAAAAAATTCAGGCATTTTCCAAGAGAATGAGACCAACCTGACCTCTCTATGACAAAAATTAAGGCTGTTAGTGCAATTTTAAAAAAATGTACTGCAAAATGTGCTGGGGAAAAAAAAAACCCTTGGGGATTAAGGGTTGGAAATTTCCAAAAAGCCTGGGGGTAAAAGGGTTAACATCTGCAGTATCCATTAAAGTGGAAATTCATTTTGTTCCTGTTCCTCTTTGCGGAGGGAGGGAGGGAGGAAGGGGGGGAGTTTGAAGGGCCCGGAAAGGTTCTCTTTTCCGCCGAGAAGTAATTGCTAATAAAAACGGTTAAATCAGGGTTACTCCACATGATATTGTGATAAAGCCAACTGCCTTAAAAATCGAGGTTTTAATATTTACGTTTGAATCAACAAAACACACATATACAGTATACATATAATATATATATATATATATATATATATATATATATATATATATATATATATATATATATATATATATATATATATACTGTATACAGTATACCGAGGCACTTCCCCCAATTTTGGGGGGTAGACGACATCAAACAAATGAAACAAAAAAGGGGTCCTCTCCTTTCTACGTTCCTCCCAGCCTGACAAGGGACTCAACCGAGTTTGGCTGGTACTGCTAGGGTGCCACAGCCCACCCTCCCCCGTTATCCACCACAGATAAAGCTTCATTACGCTAAATCCCCTACTTCTGCTACCTCCGCGGTCAACCAAGGCACCGGAGGAAGCAGCAGGGCCTACCGGAACTGCGTCACAATCGCTCGCCATTCATTCCTATTTCTAGCACGCTCTCTTACCTCTCTCACATCTATCCTCCTATCACCCAGAGCTTCCTTCACTCCATCCATCCACCCAATCTTGGCCTTCCTCTTGTACTTCTCCCATCAACTCTTGCATTCATCACCTTTAGCACACAGTCATTTTCCATTCTCTCAACATGGCCAAACCAACTCAACACATTCATATCCACTCTAGCTATTAACTCATTTCTTACACCCGTTCTCACCCTCACTACATTGTTCCTAACCCTATCTACTCGAGATACACAAGCCATACTCCTTAGACATTTCATCTCAAACACTTTCAATTTCTGTCTCTCCGTCACTTTCATTCCCCACAACTCCGATTCATACATCACAGTTGGTACAATCACTTTCTCATACAGAACTCTCTTTACATTCATGCCCAACCCTCTATTTTTTATTACTCCCTTAAATGCCCCCAACACTGCATCCTTCATTCACTCTGACGTACATCTGCTTCCACTCCACCATTTGCTGCAACAACAGACCCTAAGTACTTAAACTGATCCACCTCCTCAAGTAACTCTCCATTCAACATGACATTCAACCTCGCACCACCCTCCCTTCTCGTACATCTCATAACCTTACTCTTACCCACATTAACTCTCAACTTCCTTCTCTCACACACCCTTCCAAATTCTGTCACTAATCGGCCAAGCTTCTCTTCCGCGTCTGCAACCAGTACAGTATCATCCGCAAACAACAACTGATTTACCTTCCATTCATGGTCATTCTCGTCTACCAGTTTCCTCTATTGGTACACCAATAAAAAGGCTTGTCATTTTGGTGATATCTTTCAGAGAAGGTACAAGCGAGGACAACACTAAATCTCCCGAGTCTTAAATATGGAAAAATACAATTTTCATAACACAAAACTAGATTTCTTTACTTAACATTCAATTATATTATGACAGCAAAGCCTGGGGGAAACCCTAGATTCACACTCCCATATATGCACAACAAGAATTATGCATTGTGAATGGTTGGTTATTGTTCTTAAATCCACACAAAGTTTACCCCTCTCAGTGAGCAAACTGATGATGCTAACTAGTTGCCATGTTCACTCAGAATTCTGGTCCCTGCTAGTAAAGTAACAGATATGCAGTAAGTGGGAATACTTTTGAGTTTGAGTCTTCCATGTACTGTAGTGTACTATACCGTACTATACTAAGCTTTCCAACACAAATGTATATAAGAATGAGGAATTAGGTAAATAATAACAAAAATGTCAATAACATTCAGTAAAAAATAATAGCATAAAAACAGTTTTAAATATAAGAATTTAATTGTAAGCCACTGAAAAAAAACATGACTAATGAATTATTACTAAGATAAACAATCCAAACAAAGAAAACAGAAATAGGAAATTCCCTTAAATATACTAACAACACAGGAGGAATAATATATGCGTACTCGCAGTAGCAGATTACACCACTAACCCACTAAAGTAGTCACTGCAATATTAAGCAAACAAACACAACCATCACTATAAACTAACAAAGATCAAATATAAAATGATGTACGAATGAATTAAAGTAAATTAATATCAATGTACAAATTGCTAAATATAGAAAACATGTACAGAGTCCAATCACAAATACATGATTAGGCTAGACTAGGGAATCATTGTCTGGAAGACATATGTGTATATGGTTACTGGGGCATTAAAAGTGATTTGCAACTTACACTTGGGGGGAAATTCAACTTTACCATTGAAAAATAATGACTAATTAATAATCTGGGTAGTTTTTAGTTTTTAATAAACATATATTTTAATCTTCATTAGTCAGTAGACAATACTGGACTGCATTAGATGTATCACAAACAATCCAGTGTGAATCTGAAATGCACTTCATACCAACAAGAATTACCAATTCAATACTTCATATTATAAAGGAATAATGATCAACTATAAATAATTCTCTGGACCTAACTCACTTAGGTAATTGGCATTATTAATGTGAACCCATAGATCAATCATTATTTGAAGTTAAAACCTTCATTGAAAACATATACTCTTTTCATACTACCATACATGTTAAAAAATCTAAAAGAATTCACTGAGGCATTTCTTATAACAATCTGTAATTTCCTTGTTGATGGGCTCAAGGACGAAGATGAGATCGTAATCCATAAACAGTTTGGGCAATTGATCCGTCTTTGAATTGCCAGGTGTATAGAATAACAATTTACAGATCTTGCCCAAAACAAACTATGAAAATTGACATGCATAAGCCTTCTTGGAAACAGTCATTCCTGAAGCTCAGAATAACAGTCAACATCGTACCTTAAGTAACTTATTTTGATATTTTTCAGAAATAAGCTGCACTACCTATACAATAAAAGGATATACAAGTGCCTCATCTAACCCTGATTCTTCCTCTAATCTCATTTTCATCTTTAATCAGAAGAATTTTCCAAAACATTATTAACACTGTTTGTTTACTGTTTACCTCCTATGGGAATTAATGCGCATTTTTTAAAGACTTGTTTTGACAACTGAGGTACTAATACTTACACACATCCTGTAAGTGAAAAAACTTTGATGAGCTAATGGCTTACCTTGTAAGTGAGCGATGCATACAACCATTCAAATAATGATGCTACTGAATAGTTTTAGCTAAATCTTTAAGTTTAAATAAAAAAACTTTTTGGTCTATGGGAATTATACGATTTGCCACACCATCCACATAGTGGGGTGCTTATTTCATCGAGAAAAGTGATATATGATCCAAACTACCATTACGGAACATGAGGAATTAGCGGTTGTTTAGAGGCACTTGCTTTAGTGAGAGACAGCACATAAAGATCCAGGCTACCATCTTGGTCTTTTGCTTTGCAATCTAGTTGTCTAAAGAGTGGCAAGAAATATGGGAATGCAAGGATTTCAAAGCAGAAGAGCCTAAGTAAATAAAAATATTTTAAGCTCTACAAGAGTTTATCGAATCTGAGATGTGCCGTACACCGTTAGAATCATTGCTGAATGGTGCACTATTGGCAGGTCTGAGATTTCCAAACAAGGATAAAGAAGTTAAAAGTTTTATAATTACTGAGGACTGTAGCAGAGTCAAAGGCTCGGGAGGCAAATCATCACCATCCCATCTACAGTATAATCAACTAGCCTAGTCTTCTATGAATTTCCCCTTAAAAGTAAAAGTAAGCTTTCTTTTAAAATTTGAGCTTTAATCTGATTAGTAACAGAGAAACAAAAGGACAAACGTGAGGCCTTGCACTCCTCACAACAAATCTCGAATCTTAACTCACAAAATTGTCTCCAGCACGAGACAAAGAGAATGCTGATCATGATCGGCCAAAAACAATTTATAGCTAATAAATCTGGGAAAGGACATCTTTTAATCACTAAAACCCATTGACAAACAAATAAAAACCCTGACAGTCTGGAGTGCCCATCTGCCTTTAACCAAGTCAACTTTAAAACTGAAGAAGACGATATGACATGCACAGCATGTTATTGTCAGTAGATACTGTAGTCTCATTGTTCATTAGAGGCATTAGTGTATTGGAAGAAAAAAGAAAGGGTAATTTTTTCCATTTTTAAGGGATAATATCAAGCTTACAGAGACAAAAGCAACATGAACATCAGGTGAGTATAGCAGTAACAAATTTCAATATCATAAATCCATTTTTTACAAAAATCTAACCTATCAGTATAACAAGACGGGTTTCAGAAGACCACTCATTTACTCAGAAGAATGAAAATGCTGAGCTCTACTTCATCATTCCAAAACTAATCGTTCAAGTAACACGTTTATGAGACATGAAATATGACTGATCCAGTTATATTTCATAAGATACACACAAAAGGGGATCAAGAAAACACAAAATTGAGATGGTATACTGATTTTTAGGGAAACTTCTTGTCTGAAAAACAATACTTAGTGCTGTAGAAAATGGAAATATAGCTGCAGTTTCTGTTTTGAGAACTATGACTGGATTTCTACTAACATAATTCGAGTACAAATTACTTTCGTCACACGATTTTTCTAATTAAAACAAGAAAATCCTCTTTAATAGGGAAACAATTCCATGTTTTGGAAAGAAAAAAATATGCATAAAATACAAGTATTTTAACAATACATTTAAATCAATACAATTGATAGTTTTATCAAAACATCTAGATTCAGTTTGATTCAAATAAAAAGGTAAATAAGAATCCAGTCTCTTAACTGAGACACCTGATGGTGAAAAGGCAGTTAATTGTAATAATTTTACTTCCATACATTTTAATTTTATGTAAAAGTAGTGAACTATATTCTCATCTTCTTTTCAACATCTTCCTACCTTTCATTCTTTCACACTTCACAAGTTTTAAAAGACAAAAATACTTAAAGCTGAAAGTAACGTTAACAACATCCTACATTTGAACTGCAATCACAGTAAAATCCTGTTATAATACAGTATACAGTACAATATACATTTTAAAACCTTAAAAAAAGTTGTATATAAAAATGGCCATCTGGAAAAAGTCCAAAAGAAAGACTATCTTTTCAATATATACCAATTAACATCTTTTACAACATTGAAGACTATAGCAGGATTCCACTGGTGTCTTTACGGTAATGCATATACAAAATAGGACTGCAGATTACAAATCTCTCAAATTTCTTCTATAAAAAAGTGTATAGGTTAAGCTGAGGTTCTTTCGTATCTTTTGTACCAAAACCAAAAGTAAAAAAAGATGCTCAAATATGTAAGTCAATTCTGGCCAATAACATTCTCGATTTGCACAACCATTTCATTCACAAAAAACAATTTACAGTCATGTCACTTCATTATGCATCATTACCTCTGAAACAAAGACCACATTCCACGCATTATATTGCTATTTCTAAATATATTCTCATTGCACATATTTTTTTTCAAAATATTTGTAGTGAACAACTTTTAACATTTATTTAACTAATAATGGACTGGAAAGTTTCACTCCTGTTGTCAAAGTAAACAAAACAATTTTACTCCAACAACCGAATGTTATGGTGCATTTGGCATGTACTTTGCAACATTGGAGATTGATTGCCACACAGGCCGCCTAGACACAGAACTTAAAGTTCAAGATTTGATGCATTCACTAATTACTCTCGCCTACTTCTTTTTCTAACTCTTTAATCAGTTTTAAGACCTCGCCTTTCTTCTTGACCTTTGAAAGCTGATCTTCTTCTGGTTTCTTAAGTTCCCCAGAGTTAATCTGCTTCTCTAACTTCTCTATATCCCTCAGCTTTTTCCTCAGATTTCTCAAACGTTTCAATGGGTCCGCAGGTCCAGACTGCTGATCTACAGAGCCAAGGATGAAAAAAATTCAATTTCAGGATAAAACTCAGTGCTCCATACCTAAAAACCTGTTGTTATCTTATTTTTTTCTTATACATGGAGATGAAAAAATGGCAAAGTCCATCATTACATTAACTGACGGAATAAAAAAAACTCTAGCTGTTCTTTTTTAACTTATCATCCCACCACTATTATACTGACGTCTATATCTCAATAGACATTTGCCTTTGGGTATTACCTCAGTAAGCTGAAGGACTGCTTCTAAGTAGCAATTGGGCAAGCTTGGTGTCAGGCACTCAAAAGTAAATTTTGGTGATTTTTGTCATCATCATGCACATGGTATTTTTACATGTTCTTCTTTTAATGGTGTTGGAATAAAATCTAAAGAAAGCATCTATTAGGAGTTTTTTTCCTGGGAAATTTATCAACTGCATTAAGATGATACAGTATACACTACTGTACCGTACAGTACTTAATTTTACTTAGTCAGCATCCATAATACAGAGTTAGGGTACTTACAAGTCACAATTATCTGTAAAAAGCACTCTTACATCTCTTGCTGTAAGCCTAACAGTTACTGAAACTGCTAAAGATGACTTGTATTTATGAGAGTAAGATAGACTGTAATGTTACTTTTGCCATAACCTCATTATTTGCAAAAACATGGAGAAAGCTGACTAGTTTCTACATCAAACAGAACCCGTTCAGCTCATAAATGATTTTCTTTCCCAGGGAACACATAAAATGATAAAAAATACAGTGACTTCATGAAAATTGGTAAGGGCTTAGTTCTTTTTTAAAATAGACATATACAGTAATTTCAACTCTCTCTAAGCCAGACGGTACTTCTAGAGATCCTTTCAAGTTGAACACCTACTAACAGTCTTGGGTAACTTGATTTACATGACCTTATTTTACTTAGAAAACTAAACTCATAAAAAACATGACTTAATTAGGTAATAATCTGTGCTCATTTGTACCTGTAACTTTCAAAACTTCGTTACCTTACAAGCCATCTACATTTCTTGTGGAAGCAATTGCCAGATTTAGGCTGTAAAATGTACAGTACTGTCACTTAAGTTTCCTAACAGCTCCTCAACTCACTTTCGGTAATCTAAAAAAAAACAATTTTTGTAATGTGTACCAAAAGTTAGTTCCATTTGTTTTCCTTTGCCTCAAGTAATGTTTCTTTACTGGTATTTCAATAAAAAAAGATGTTTTTATTCGTTATGCCTAACGAAACTATTTCAATCAACTCAACAAAAATAAAAACCAACAAGGAAGCACATAAATTCCACTAACCAAGGTAAAGAATTTTCAGCAGTAATTATGTGGAGTAAAAAAAAATTCTTAAAAATAATTAGCATTTTTTCATGGCTATACAAATCATCTATTAACATGCTTTTTCGCCATTTGTATGGGGTAAGCATGGTTACCATCTTTTTTTTTTTTTTTTGAAGGACTTTGTTTTGACTTTAGGGTAGACCATAGTTCCAATCGGCTCCCCTGCCTGACGTCACTTAGACCCCGGTAGCATATGTTCATGTGTTGTACCAGTCACCAGCGTCCTTCCTCTCAGCAGCGAGGAGTCCTCGTGTGGTTAGGTTGACAGTTCGAGATGTACGAGGTGTCCTATGTTTTTAGGTGTTGGAGTGGCTTTGTTTGTGTGTGTATTAGTCTGCATGGCTATACAAATCTAAGTCTTTTATAAAGTGTATCTTATAATGCAGGCTGGAAAAGGCCAACAAAGCTTGGTAATAGGGCAGCTAACAGTTGCCAGGTGGGTGAGAGCAGGATTTTGGCCACCTACCTGACATAAACCGGCCCCTTTCCCTTAGAAGTTAGAACTACAGAGGGATGATTAATAAGAAATTTTGATGAAAGACTCGGGTCTATATATTTACAAAACAATATTGCTAAAAAATATCACTTGCCCAAACAATGCCATTCAAAAATTTTCATCTTTTACAAGGCGGCTTGGCTATCGATGGGAGGTATAGTCTCTGAACGAACTGGCAAAAATTTATCCATACCCAGAAATGTCACTTTTTCTGGACTTTAAAGGAGCAAGGGAAAGATAGCTCCAGCAATCTCCTAATCAGCAACACAATAGGATGTTGAAGTTGCTAGGGTCGGAGCCAATACTAGTTTCTGAATGCAATAGGTCTGGATGGAAAACTCTACCTTCCTTTATTAACAGGGGAAAGTGCAAGGAATCATTTCTTTTAAAATTTTAGGTGTGATTCGTGACAGTAAGTTTACTTTTCAGAAACACACTAGGTCTGTTTCTTCTTCAATTGTATAAAAAATTGGCTTAATGAGAAAGTCTGTAAGATTTTCGGTGATCAATCGATTCTGAAGTGTTTTAATTCTTTCATTCTACCTTGTTTCAAGTACTGTTCTCCTGTCTGGTCTTCAGCTGCTGATTCTCATCTTAATTTGTTGGACAGGAACTTACAGTCTATCAAATTAATTATTCCTGATCTAGATATTAATCTCTGGCACCGTCGTTCAATTAGTTCGTTATGCATGTTGCATAATATTTTTTATAATTCAGACTACCCTTTATGTTCAGATCTTCCCGGACAGTTCCACCCTGTTTGTAATGCTAGGTATGCAATTAATTCTGATAGTCAGTCTTTCATCATCATGAGGCTCAATAATGTGTCTAGAAGTTTTATTCGAGCTGTGACCAAGTTGTGGAATGATCTTCCTAATCAGGTGGTTGAATCGGTAGAACTTCAAAAGTTCAAACTTGCAGCAAATATCTTTATGTTGAACAGGCTGAGATAAGACTGAGATAAGTCTTTTTATAGTTTATATATAAAAGCTCTGTTTTAATGTTGTTATTGATCTTGAAATGTTTTATTTTAATTGATTATTCTCATATTGTTTACTTATTTCCTAACCTCCTTTCCTCACTGAGCTATCCTTCACTGTTGTAGCATCCTGCTTTCACAACTAGGGTTGTAGCTTAGCTATTAATACTATTAATAATATACTAAAGCTTACCTACATGCCTGTTTATTACAACCTGTATGTGATCTGCTGTTCCTCTGAAGAAAGGAATGAAAATCAGTGCCATTCACTCAACCTTGTATCTCCAGACTTTGACATCATTGTTTCTTAAACAAGACACTTTCAAGTCTTGTAAGAGCTTGGAAAGCTGCATAATGTGGTTAACATTCCTGAAGCAGGATGAGGTAAAGGTTGTCTACATATGCTAGAACTCTGCCCTCACTACCCTAGCAATCAACTGGTACCTCCTGAAAACCAAAAAAGGGTTGATGCCCTGAACATAGTGAGCTTTCATTAGTGTATGGATCATCCTCTCACTGGTAGAGTCATATGTATGCTTCATCTCATTAAGACAGAAGGATATTGTGTTCTAGGACATATCAATCTCATGCCTGATAGTGTAAACAAAAATGCAGGGTCCCACTTGGCCCTCAGATGCTACGTCCAATCCAGATATAGCACTGGACATAGCAGTATCCCAAAAAAGCAGTTTTACTCATGAATGAGGTCAAAGACCTTTACAAAAGTCTTTATCCAACTTAGCATGCACCGATTCTCTGGGCATAGGGCCAAAGGGGCCACACTAGATCTTGTACTTCCTGAAACAGCTTACCCCTTGAAAGTAGTAAAGAGAAAGCAACACACTCTAGGGAATGTTCATAAAACATACATGCTAACGGTTGAAAATAGACCCGGCACATTTTCGTGTAAACCTGATGAGGAACCAAACGCAATCAACTGTAATCCTTGCTTCTACTAAAGTTGAATTTTGAATTTGTCTAGACAAGTGTCCATAAGCAATGCAGAAGAGATAAAAAGTTCATTCTGCTTTGGTGGCACAATGCACATATGTACATACTTGCGATACCATTTATCATACAATGGAGATTGTACAAATGCAGGCCCTAGGCCACAAGCACTCGTGATTTACCAGCAGTGTCGACTCCATGTTCATGAATATGAATAACACAAGGGGTAGAATGCAAGTCCAGGGTTGTCCTCCGGTCTTGGAAAGCATAAAGGAAGTCACAACCATCCATCAACCTGGTTCACAGTACAGTATTAAGATCACATAAAATCCCTGTACCCTTCCTCTTCTCTGTCTCCCTGTACCCATCACGTATTATTGTGCACTTTTATCAATACAATCAGACCTTACCATTCACAAAGTTAGGTAACGGACACCAGCAAATGCTGAAAAGCTGTAAATAATTGCTGAACACTTAGTGACACTCCCGGACCCCTATTTCCTTGTATAAGTAGAAAAAATATGTGTATACTGTATTAGGCTTAAGAGAAACAACAAAAGTAATAGTACAGTATTCAGTTACAATATATGACACCAAATACAGGAAGGCATTTAAAGTTTAATAACACAAAATAGAAAAGACAAAAAGTCATTATTTAATAAGAGCTTGAAAATTCACTCACATAACATTATGAGTTTTCACTTTCTCTCACCTGTTATAAAACTGAGTATGCTGAATTGTATTTGTCTTATTCGCAATAACTCAATGTTTTTGCCTTTTCAGTCAAGGTGCATTTGCAATTACATAAGGCAGAATTTAATGAACTTGATACCATTACATAAATGTTATTTTTATAATAAAATAAATTTTTGAATATACTTACCTGGTGATTATATAAGCTGCAACTCTGTTGCTCGACAGAAAACTCTACGTTAAAAATCCGCCAGCGATCGCTATACAGGTAGGGGGTGTACATCAACAGCGCCATCTGTCGGGCAGGTACTCAGTACTCAATGTAAACACAGAACTCAATTTTCTCCTCGGTCCACTGGGTCTCTATTGGGGAGGAAGGGAGGGTCCTTTAATATATAATCACCGGGTAAGTATATTCAAAAATTTATTTTATTATAAAAATAACATTTTTCAATATTAAACTTAGCCGGTGATTATATAAGCTGATTCACACCCAGGGGGGTGGGTAGAGACCAGCAATAATTGTTTACATTATTATGAGCTAAGGATTTTTTATTTCATTTTAGCAGTTATTCAAAATAACAAACATAAAATAAATAAGTACCTGGTAAGGAAGTCGACTTGAAAAAATACTCTGCCTTTTAAAGTATGTCTTCCTTACGGAGCCTCGCGATCCTCTTAGGATGCTGAGCGACCCCTAGGAGCTGAAGTATCAAGGGTTGCAACCCATACAACAGGACCTCATCAAAACCTCTAATCTAGGCGCTTCTCAAGAAATGACTTTGACCACCCGCCAAATCAAGTAGGATGCGAAAGGCTTCTTAGCCTTCCGGACAACCCAAAAACAATAATAAAACATTTCAAGAGAAAGATTAAAAAGGTTATGGAATTAGGGAATTGTAGTGGTTGAGCCCTCACCCACTACTGCACTCGTTGCTACGAATGGTCCCAGAGTGTAGCAGTTCTCGTAAAGAGACTGGACATTCTTAAGATAAAAAGACGCGAACACTGACTTGCTTTTCCAATAGGTTGCGTCGATTATACTTTGCAGAGATCTATTTTGTTTAAAGGCCACGGAAGTTGCGACAGCTCTAACTTCGTGTGTCCTTACCTTCACCAAAGCTTGGTCTTCCTCATTCAGATGGGAATGAGCTTCTCGTATTAACAGTCTGATAAAATAGGATAAAGCATTCTTTGACATAGGCAAAGATGGTTTCTTAACTGAACACCATAAATCTTCAGACGGGCCTCGTAAAGGTTTAGTTCGTTTTAAATAGAACTTAAGAGCTCTTACAGGGCATAAGACTCTTTCTAGTTCATTTCCAACCATACGATAAGTTTGGAATATCGAACGATATTGGCCAAGGCCGAGAAGGCAGCTCGTTTTGGCTAGAAAACCAAGTTGTAGAACACGTAGCCGTTTTGGATGAGAATCCGATGTTCTTGCTGAAGGCATGAATCTCACTGACTCTTTTAGCTGTGGCTAAGCATACCAGGAAAAGAGTCTTTAAGGTGAGATCTTTCAGGGAGGCTGATTGTAGCGGTTCGAACCTGTCTGACATAAGGAATCTTAGTACCACGTCTAAATTCCAACCAGGTGTAACCAAACGACGCTCCTTCGTGGTCTCAAAAGACTTAAGGAGGTCCTGTAGATCTTTATTGTTGGAAAGATCTAAGCCTCTGTGACGGAAGACTGATGCCAACATGCTTCTGTAACCCTTGATAGAGGGAGCTGAAAGAGATCGTTCTTTCCTCAGAAATAAGAGGAAGTCAGCTATTTGAGTTACAGAGGTACTGGTCGAGGATACGGATACTGACTTGCACCAGATACGGAAGATTTCCCACTTCGATTGGTAGACTCTAAGGGTGGATGTTCTCCTTGCTCTAGCAATCGCTCTGGCTGCCTCCTTCAAAAAGCCTCTAGCTTTCGAGAGTCTTTCGATAGTCTGAAGGCAGTCAGACGAAGAGCGTGGAGGCCTTGGAGTACCTTCTTTACGTGTGGCTGACGTAGAAGGTCCACCCTTATGGGAAGTGTTCTGGGAACGTCTACTAGCCATCGAAGTACCTCTGTGAACCATTCTCTCGCGGGCCAGAGGGAAGCAACTAGCGTCAACCTTGTCCCTTCGTGAGAGGCGAACTTCTGCAGTACCTTGTTGACAATCTTGAACGGAGGGAATGCATATAGATCTAGATGTGACCAATCTAGGAGAAAGGCATCTATATGAACTGCTGCTGGGTCCGGGATTGGTGAGCAAAATATTGGGAGCCTCTTGGTCATCGAGGTTGCGAAGAGATCTATGGTTGGCTGGCCCCAGGTGGCCCAAAGTCTCTTGCATACATCCTTGTGGAGGGTCCATTCTGTTGGAATTATTTGTCCCTTCCGACTGAGACAATCTGCCATGACATTCAAGTTGCCTTGGATGAACCTCGTTACTAGTGATATGTCTAGACCTTTTGACCAGGTGAGGAGGTCCCTAGCGATCTCGTACAACGTCAGAGAGTAGGTCCCTCCTTGCTTGGAGATGTACGCCAAAGCCGTGGTGTTGTCCGAGTTCACCTCCACCACTTTGCCTTGAAGGAGAGACCTGAAGCTTTCCAGGCCAGACGTACTGCCAGTAGCTCCTTGCAGTTGAAATGCATTGTCCTTTGACTCGAGTTCCATAATCCCGAGCATTCCCGACCGTCTAATGTCGCACCCCAGCCTACGTCCGATGCGTCCGAGAAGAGAACGTGGTTGGGAGTCTGAACAGTCAGGGGAAGACCCTCTCTTAGGTTGATATAGTCCTTTCACCAAGTCAGACAAGACTTTATCTTTTCGGAAACCGGGATCGAGACCGCTTCTAGCGTCTTGTCCTTTTTCCAGTGAAAAGCTAGATGGTATAGAAGAGGACGGAGGTGTAGTCTTCCTAGTGACACAAATTGATCCACGGATGACAGCGTCCCTACCAGACTCATCCACAGCCTGACTGAGCAGCGTTCCTTCTTCAGCATCTTCTGGATGGATAGCAGGGCTGGGGGCTGATCGTCTTGTTCAGCAACGTCCTCATCAGAGGGTTCCTCATCCGAAACTGATGAGGAAACGGCAACGGAGTGGGCAACGTCTGACTCGCTGAATCCGGTCGCACTGGTGGATGCGTGACGGAGCCGGACGCAATATCATGGAACTGCTGCACAGTCTGTGAACTGTCAACAACCATGGGAGCGCGAGGAAGTACAGCGTCAACCCGAAACTGTCTAGACCGTCTGGGTTGTGCAGTCAACACCCTACCGGGTTGCTGAGGTTGACTCACTGCGTCACAACAAGTCACCTCTGCTGGTTGTTGAACGTCCTGAACGTCAACAACCACCTCCGAGCGTCGCTTAACGTCAACGTGCGGCTGGCAACCCACACTGGGTCGCATCGGTGGAGGAACCACCTCCACTGGCAGACGCGAGTAGGTTACCTCAGCGTCAACAGGGCGCACAACCGACCGGTTGGAAGGTTGTTAGCCAGAAGGTTCTTCTCCGCATTTAAGTCCTCTATCAAGGACGCAAGCTTGGACTGCATGTCTTGCAGCAAAGCCCATTTAGGGTCTACGGGAGCAGGTGTGGCAACAGACGGGGTTAGCGACTGAGGCGGAACCGTTTACCATCCCTGAAAGCCTTGTTATGCGTGACATAATAGTACAGCAAAACTTCAAAGGCTCTACAACAGCTGAGAAGTTGACCTGTAAACAACTTGGAGCGTCTCCTGGCTAGGCGCCAGGGAGAGTCTACCAGAATTGAGAAGTCTATCTGGGCAGAGGCATGACCTCCCAAGCCGAGAACTTCTCTCGTGTCATATCAGACTCTCGCTCTATAAACCAGTTTAAAAGAAGGGAAAGCAAAGGCTGTATCCCCCAAACTCCTCCTGGTGAAAGAACCAGTCGCCTAGCCAACGTAACGCTCTCTAGGAGAGCGAGAGAGCACTAGCTTAAAAACAACGGCTTGGAAGTAGCTAGGCCTAGTGTAAGCTCTGACGTTTAGGCGAACGAGGAGCAGCAGTTACAAAAAGATCCGGACGAAGATCCTTAAAAAAATCATCATGATTTAATTAAAGTCCATAGGAGGCTAAGCAGCTTTAGGCTCCTCTCCATCTGACAGAGTCCTCAAGGGAATATCAGTAGGAGGGAGAACAGCAACTTCCTCATCTACAGGAACCTTGTCCGATAAAAGCTGAGTCTCTCACTGGTGCATTAGTAGCGGACCAGAACGCATCGTCATGTAACTGCTTGACAGTCTGTGAACTGTCAACAACTGAACTGTCAACCACAACAGGTGCGTGAGGACGCACAGCGTCCACTCGAGACTGCTTTGACTGCCTAGACTGAGCAGTCAAAACAACTCTAGAATGCGGAGGTTGACGCACAGCGTCAAAACAAGTCAACTCCGATTGTTAGTGAACGTCTTGAACGTCAACAGGAGCATCAGCCAGTGGCCTAACGTCCAAATGCGGCTGAAAAACCACACGAGACCGCATCGAGTGTGGTTCTAAACAACCTGACTGACGTGACTAAGCTACGCCAACGTCAACAGTAAGCACAAAGGAACGTTAGGTTGGCTGAAAGCCAGGATATCGATGAGATAAACGGCTAGACTCAACGGACTAATTGGCAGAATAGTCTTCCATAAGGGAGGCAAGCATATACTGCATGTTTTGCCATACAACCCCTTAAGGATCAACGGAAATGGTCGTGGTAATAGACGAGGGTAACGTCTGTGACCGCAACACTTTGCCTACAAAAAAAGACTCTCGGAGTCTGTGTTAAGCTTTTGTTAGGCGGCGAGCAGTTATCCGATGACTGCATAGGGTCAGAGCTGTCCTAATGGCTGTAACCAGGACGCTGGACCTGTCCTGAAAGGACTGACTTTCGCTTAAGGGCTACGAAACCTTGTCTGTGACTGCAACACTTTGACAGGTTTCTTATGCGAAAAGCCTACGGATGGCGAGGAGAAACAACGTCTCTCTCGTCTTATGGTAGGGGAGATCTTGGTAAGATACACCCGATACCATAGAGGGAAAACGTCTGTTCGTTGGTCAAGGCCTCTCGAACCCATAAGTCGTTTGACATTACTTCTCCCCTGGGCTTGGGAGCTTGCAAGAGGTCCCGGACTAGGTGAACGACAGGCACGAACAGACGAACCCTCGGACGCAACACTGTAACACTTTGCGCCTCGGACGCAACACTGTAACACTTTGCGCATATCACTTTATCACTTCGATTTTCTGTTTTGCACTAATTTCTACCTGAAACACGCAATCCTACCCTTCATTAAAAGGTAGTAATTGCGAAATTAGTCGTATAATGCAAGCTCATAAAACCAGCAAAAAACAGAAAACATATTTTAAGATAAAAAGAAAAATCAGTGGCTGGGAAAGAGACTAAACACTAGTTCATATAACTACGTTTTCAATCTCTCACCGCACATAGCCTGGGGACGAGAATAAAAACCTAAAAACGTTTTATCCTTCCTCCCCGTACAGCGACTAGGGACGTGAGTAACACGAGAACAACGTTACCCGCTTGAACGGAACGTTTTCTCTCCTCTCTCTCCCTCCGTCTCTATCTCTCTCTCTCTTTCTCTCTTGATTTCGCACCTAAGAGAAGAGCCCAATTATATATCGTCAAAAAAAACATGTTATTTGACTAAAGGAAAAAACTGAAAGGTTTTTCAAATAAAAAGTTCCTTTAAATTAGAATTTAAAACATTTAAGCTAAGAAAGAATGAACAAAACGTCAGAATCGATTTACTCTTACTGCAAAGTGAAACCGTGATACACTCTCTCTCTATCGTAACGATAGAGCGCATGTTGAACGTCCTGAACGTCAACAACTGCGTAGCATAAAAAACTAAACGTTAGTTCATCTTTGAAAACAGTACGAAGACTATCAAAGAAATTCTTTCATAAAATATTACATTTAAAAAGTTTAAAACCTTAGCTCTTTAAAAGCTAAAGACGATATAAAGGGCTCAACGTTGATTAACTTCGGTTCCAGTTAGGACCGCCTACTCTCAGGCTCTGCCTTTTTAAGTACGTTATATAAACAAAGCATTAAAATTTATTTTTATATGTTTATAAAAAATGGAAAGTTAATCGAAGAGGCCTAATAAAGGCGGAGAGATATAAAATATAGAGGAAAATCTATAACGTGATAAGATAATTATTAAAAGCCTAAACACACTTCCGTCTAAGGGAAGGGTCGGCCATTTAAAAGTGAAAGAAAGTCCATACTCTCTTTGTCACCATAATTAAATCTATCCAAAACGAGTTCAAGTTTTAAGATGAAGATAAAACACCTGCATAGCGAAAGCTCAATACTAGAATAGTGTACTTCACCAAATAGTTGTGAAAACAAATCCAGTTAACAACAGCGAATTAGTAGGTCTTGCCGGTAGCCCGACAGAGAGAAAATTGAGTTCTGTGTTTACATTGAGTACTGAGTACCTGCCCGACAGATGGCGCTGTTGATGTACACCCCCTACCTGTATAGCGATCGCTGGCGGATTTTTAACGTAGAGTTTTCTCTCGAGCAACAGAGTTGCAGCTTATATAATCACCGGCTAAGTTTAGTATTGAAAAATGAATTTTCAACCCTTGTGTAATACCTGCACTAACCTAGCCACCAATGGGTGCCGGTCCCAAGCCCGGATAAATAGGGAGGGTTGGTGTCAGGAAGGGCATCCGACCGTAAAAACCTGTGCCAAAACCTTAAATGGAATGAGCCAAAATAGGGAAAGAGGTAATGCTAGGGCGTACTCCGTAAACGACGCACAGAGACATCGCCCTAACTCTGTGATAAGGCGAGGGCTACTGCATCAGGAGCGGGTGCAGCTAAAGAAGCGAGCTCACTTTGGACTCAGAATATGTCAGCTTAATGTTGGGTCCATGACTGGGAGAGGTAGAGAAGTGGCAGACTTGATGAGGGAAAAGAGAGTAGATGCTATGTGTGTGCAGGAAACACGATGGAAGGGAAATAAAGCTAAAGAGTTGGGTGATGGATACAAGCTATATTATAGCGGAGCAAATAAACAAGGTAGGAATGGAGTTGGCATAGTACTGTCTGGTGAGCTGAAGAATGCGGTGATAGAGGTGCATAGAAAGAATGACCGTATCATCAGATTGAAGATGTGTTGTGGAGGAGAGATTCTGAATATTATAAGTGCATATGCATCTCAAGTTGGTTGCACAGAAGAGGAGAAGGGAAATTTCTGGAGAGACATGGATGGAGTAATGCAAGAACTGGAAGAACAGGAGAGGGTCATAGTGGGGGCAGATTTGAATGGCCATGTGGGAAGTGAGAATGAGGCAATTGGTCGGGTGCATGGGGGCCATGGAATTGGGGAGAGAAACCCAGAAGGAGAGAGTGTAGTGGATTTTGCTGTGTCATTTGACATGGCAATAGTAAACACATTCTTTAAGAAGAAAAGGGAACACCTAATAACTTATAGGAGTGGGGGTAGATGCTCCCAGATAGACTACTTCCTGTATAAAAGGATAAAGCTGGTGGAGGTCAAAAACTGCAAGGTTATCCCAGGTGACCATGTAGCCCCCCAACACAGACTGCTATGTATGGACTTAGGCCTAAAAAGCGAAAGAAAAGCTAAAGCTAAAGGGATAAGGAAAATTAAGTGGTACAAACTAGTGAGGGAAGGAGATAAAATGAGAGAGTTTAAGAGAAGGGTTTTGGAGGATATTGATATAAGAATTGAAGATGTTCAAGAATGGTGGACACGAAATGCAGCAGTAATGAGAAGGCATGGAAAGGAGTTGCTAGGAGAGACATCTGGTATCATATGGGAAGAAAAGGAGAGTTGGTGGTGGAGTGAAGAAATTGAGAAAGTTGTAAAAGATAAGAAGGAGGCAAAGAAGAGATGGGAAGAGTCACAGTCAGGGGATGACAGAGAGAGGTTCAGAGAGAAAAACAAGGTGGTGAAGAAGGTAGTAGCCCAAGCTAAAGCTAAGGCATATGATGATGTGTATAATGAGCTGGGGACAAAGGAAGGATTAAACAAGATGATCAAGCTATCAAAGACTAGAAATAAGAGCACCAAAGATATTACACACATCAAACAAATTAAAGATCAAAATGGTGTAGTACTTAGAAAGGAGGAAGACATTGTAAAGAGATGGAAAGAATATTTTGAACAGCTGTTAAATGAAGAAAATGATAGATTACTAAGAGAGGATGGACAGGCGAACTTTGGCATTGTAATAAGGTTCTCTAGGCAAGAGGTAATAAATGCACTGAGGAAGATGAAGAATGGGAAGGCAACTGGGCCAGACATGATTCCTGTGGAGGCATGGAAAGCATTAGGGGATGAAGGAGTAGATATACTGTATGACCTCATGATAAAGATTTTTGAGCAGGAAAAGATACCAAATGAGTGGCGAGGGAGTATATTGATCCCAATCTTCAAAGGGAAAGGTGATGTCCAAGAGTGTGGGAATTACAGAGGTATTAAATTGATGTCCCACACTTTGAAGATACTGGAAAGGATGATAGATGCCAGACTAAGAGAAGAAGTAGAAATAGGTAAAGAGCAGATGGGATTCATGAAGGGTAGGGGAACAACAGATGGTGTATTTTGTCTGAGGCAACTAATGGAGAAATTCCGGGAAAAGCAAAGAGACCTGCATGTGGTATTCATTGACCTTGAAAAGGCTTATGACCGAGTCCCAAGACAAGAGGTGTGGAGGAGTCTGAGGGAGAGGAGGGTGCCAGAGAAGTACGTTCGACTGATACAAGAGATGTACCGTAATGTATTTACTAGAGTGAGGAGCAGTACTGGGGAGACAGAGGGCTTTGAGGTGAGAGTAGGATTACACCAAGGGTCAGCTCTGAGCCCATTTATCTTTAACATAGTGATGGACGTTTTAATAGAAGAGGTAAGGGAGGCAGTACCATGGAACATATTGTATGCAGATGATATTGTTCTGTGCGCAGAGAGCAGGGAAGATCTGGAAATGAAATTGGAAAGATGGAGGCAAGTACTGGAGGACAGAGGAATGAGAATAAGTAGATCTAAGACAGAATATATGTGTACCACCAGTGAGGGGGATGATAGAGAAAGTATTCGGCTTAGGGGAGAACAGATAAAGAGAGTTGATAAGTTTAAGTATTTGGGATCATTTGTTAATGCTGGAGGAGGTATGGAAGATGAAGTTAAACATTGGGTACAGGCAGGCTGGAACAACTGGAGAGCAGCCTCAGGAGTTCTTTGCGACAAAAGAATACCGCTGAGATTGAAAGGAAAATTTCATAAGACAGTGGTAAGAACAGCAATGCTGTATGGAACAGAAACAGCAAGCATGAGGAAGACAGAGGAGAAGAAGATGGATGTGGCAGAAATGAGAATGCTTAGGTGGATGTCTGGGGTGACAAGAGAAGATCGGATAAGAAATGACTACATAAGGGGGTCGACAAAGGTGGTGGAAATATCAAAGAAAGTGCAGGAAGGGAGGCTGAGATGGTATGGACACCTGATGAGGAGAGATGAGGACCACGTTGGGAGACATACTATGGAGATGGAGGTTCAAGGAAGAAGAAGAAGAGGGAGACCAAGAAAGAGATGGAGGGACTGTGTCAGAGGAGATTTACAGGAGAAGGGGATTGATGAGGCAGAAGCTCAGAATAGAAAGAGATGGAAACGGCTCATCCGCAACGGCGACCCCATATAAAAATGGGAACCAGCTGGGAAGAAGAAGTGTAATACCTGCACTGAATTTTTGTCTTTTCTAGAAGGCCCCATTTGCACATGATTAAATACTCATAAATATTGTTTATGAAATTTCTGGTTCTTCCTATGAATAATCAAATTCACGAAAATAAAACCCATGAATGATATGATCTACACACCTGTAAGGAGGATGCTCACATGAAGCCTAATGGGACTGGCTGTGGAGATTCTTCTTTTTCAGAGAAGAAGCAACAATGGCAAAGAGGAGGAGGATAAGGAGGGAAACAATGGGGAGTAGGAAAAAGAATCATGCTCCCAATTCTTCCCCTTACTCCTGATTTGTACCACCAACTTCTCGACATACACACCCAAATAAAGAATGTCTATGGTCTTTCTATCAAAGAGAGTTGCTCCAACATAGGAGGAAACCACTGGTCTTCTCTGACTGGAACTACTAAAGCCACAAGAACCAACACAAAAGCAGACACTGACACTCTAGGGGAGCTGCAGACACAGGTGTTCCTGAAGTACCATGGCCAAAGGTTAAATGGTCCAGGAACTCACTGAAAGAAGGATTACTGTACTGGGAATATCCCAAGAGTATCACACATCCACTTTGTGGTCATACCAGAAGCAGGTCCTGATGAAGGAGTGGATTTGCCCATTTAAAATGTCCCTGTCTGGCGATCGCCAGACTGGGGTAAGTGTTCCAACTCAATTGTTTCTTTTGTAGTGTCTGCAACCTCACTAGCCTTGTGAGCTAGGGATGCAGGGTTTGATCTATCTGCTGAGTCATAAGCAGCCATTGCCTGGCCCTCCCTGGTCCTAGCTTGGGTGGAGAGGGGGCTTGGGCACTGATCATATGTATATGGTCAGTCTCTAGGGCATTATCACTGTCCCTTGCCTCTGCCATTCATGAGCAGACTTTAAAATTGAACACACACGAAGGTTCTCTCTTAACATCAACTCTGCATGTGCTTGAAGAAAAGCACGCATATTGATCACATTCCTTCTCCCTTGTCCCACATGGACAGAGAAGCCAGGGGATTGGATTTATGCAATGGCCTGGTACTGGAATGAGGAAGACCATGAAGCACTAAAGGAGAACATGAAAGAGACCCACCAAAATTGATCTTGGAGGCAAGAAGGTTCTTTGGAATCAAAGGGGGAATATCCTCACCAGATGACTCGGGAAAATTCCTCTAAACTTCCTTTATATCCTTCCCAAACCTCTCTCACTTTGAAATAGACTATAAGAAATATTCAGAGCAGGAGTATACACATGATTCCTAAAAAAAGACAAGAACAATAGTGGTGGAGTCAATGGGCAAAGACAACATATTTCGCCCACACACCCAATCTTTCCAGAAGCGATTTCCATGATCAAAAACTACAAGAGAATCTAACCATGCAAAAAACTAAGGAATATAATATCAACAACCAAACAAGCACAAGTATATACTCAAGTGAAAATGCTTCGATAACGAGTCGGAGCAGAGCATTACACAAAACATGCATCCGCGATGGCGGCCACAGTGAAGTGGTTGGGTTACGTCTCAAAGGTGGACAGGAAGCTTCCTCATTAACCTTCCCTACCCAAAAACTGCTAACCACCTTATAACCAAGCATTTCCAGCTTGTGTCGAAGAACAATCCTAATGAAAGAGGGAGGTTTGCATTCTTGTTGGAACAAAGTAACATTTAGACTTTTACCTGTTAAATCCAAGAATAAATTTAGTTCATGAAGACAGGCCCCCAGTGATGATAGTACAGACAAAATTCCAAAAGATAGTTTACGAGAGGATAGAATTAAAAGAAAAAAAAGGGACTACAGTACTTCTTCCAAGAGGTGAAATCTCTGATATTGGCAATGAAACAATATCGGCCCATGCGAGTCCTGACATGAAATGAATAATACAAATCAATACTACAAAGATGCAGAATTACAGTACCTTTATCTGATGTCGAATCAGAAATGTGTGTCTCTTGAAGCTGTTTTGTTATGCTTGCATCTGGGGCTGCTTGTTTTTTCTTACCTCCTCCAGACTTCTTCTTTTGTGACTTAGATTTTTCTGTTGAAGAAAAAACCATCAAGCCTTCTATGTACAGTATTAACCCTATGAGAATAATTGGTTATAAGATTATTAGAGAAGATTTTCTTTCACCTCTGGCAGTACAGCAACCTTATTTTTCCTGATATACAATAATAATTTTGGCCTAAGCTTTTACCCAAATAATCTTATTTTTTATGTTAAAAAATGTTATTTTTATTACTAAAATAAATTTTTGAATATACTTACCCGATGATCATGTAGCTGTCAACTCCGTTGCCCGACAGAAATCTACGGTCGGGATACGCCAGCGATCGCTTATACAGGTGGGGGTGTACTCACCAGCGCCATCTGTGGTCAGGTACTCCAGTACTTCTTGTCAACAAGACCTCAATTTTCTCCTCGGTCCACTGGTTCTCTATGGGGAGGAAGGGCGGGTCATTTAAATCATGATCATCGGGTAAGTATATTCAAAAATTTATTTTAGTAATAAAAATAACATTTTTCAATATTAATCTTACCCGATGATCATGTAGCTGATTCACACCCAGGGTGGTGGGTGGAGACCAGTATACATGTTAACAAAGAAGCTAAGTATCCCGTATTTCATTTTTATTAGTTATTCAAAATAACAATAAAAAATAAATAAGTACCTGGTAAGGAAGTCGACTTGAACCATTACTCTGCCTTTAATAAGTACGTCTTCCTTACTGAGCGTAGCGGTCCTCTTAGGATGCTGAACGACTCTTAGGTGGCTAAAGTATAAAGGGCTGCAACCCATACTAAAGGACCTCATCATAACCTCTAACCTAGGCGCTTCTCAAGAAAGAATTGACCACCCGCCAAATCAACCAGGATGCGGAAGGCTTCTTAGCCGACCGTACAACCCAAAAACAACAATAAAAGCAATCAAGAGAAAGGTTAAAAAAGGTTATGGGATTATGGGAATGTAGTGGCTGAGCCCTCACCTACTACTGCACTCGCTGCTACGAATGGTCCCAGGGTGTAGCAGTTCTCGTAAAGAGACTGGACATCTTTGAGATAGAATGATGCGAACACTGACTTGCTTCTCCAATAGGTTGCATCCATAACACTCTGCAGAGAACGGTTCTGTTTGAAGGCCACTGAAGTAGCCACAGCTCTCACTTCATGTGTCCTTACCTTCAGTAAAGCAAGGTCTTCTTCCTTCATATGAGAATGAGCTTCTCTAATCAGAAGCCTGATGTAGTAAGAAACTGCGTTCTTAGACATTGGTAGCGAAGGCTTCTTAACAGCACACCATAAGGCTTCTGATTGTCCTCGTAAAGGTTTTGACCTTTTCAGATAGTACCTAAGAGCTCTGACTGGGCAAAGTACTCTCTCCAGCTCGTTACCCACCAAGTTAGATAGGCTAGGGATCTCGAACGATTTAGGCCAAGGACGTGAAGGAAGCTCGTTTTTAGCCAAAAAACCGAGCTGTAAGGAACATGTAGCCGTTTCCGATGTGAAACCTATGTTCCTGCTGAAGGCGTGGATCTCACTTACTCTCTTAGCTGTTGCTAGGCATACTAGGAAAAGAGTTTTTAATGTGAGGTCCTTGAAAGAGGCTGATTGGAGCGGTTCAAATCTAGATGACATCAGGAACCTTAGGACCACGTCTAGATTCCAGCCTGGAGTGGACAACCGACGTTCCTTAGAGGTCTCAAAAGACCTAAGGATGTCCTGCAGATCTTTGTTGGAGGAAAGATCCAAGCCTCTGTGGCGGAAAACCGCTGCCAACATACTTCTATAACCCTTGATCGTAGGAGCTGATAGGGATCTAACGTTCCTTAGATGTAACAGGAAGTCAGCAATCTGGGTTACAGTGGTATTGGTTGAGGAAACTGCATTGGCCTTGCACCAGTTTCTGAAGACTTCCCATTTAGATTGATAGACTCTAAGAGTGGATGTCCTCCTAGCTCTAGCAATCACTCTGGCTGCCTCCTTCGAAAAGCCTCTAGCTCTTGAGAGTCTTTCGATAGTCTGAAGGCAGTCAGACGAAGAGCGTGGAGGCTTGGGTGTACCTTCTTTACGTGAGGTTGACGTAGAAGGTCCACTCTTAGAGGAAGAGTCCTGGGAACGTCGACCAGCCATTGCAGTACCTCTGTGAACCATTCTCTCGCGGGCCAGAGGGGAGCAACCAACGTCAGCCGTGTACCTTTGTGAGAGGCGAATTTCTGAAGTACCCTGTTGACAATCTTGAACGGCGGGAATGCATACAGGTCGAGATGGGACCAATCCAGCAGAAAAGCATCCACGTGAACTGCTGCTGGGTCTGGAATCGGCGAACAATACAATGGGAGCCTCTTGGTCATCGAGGTAGCGAACAGATCTATGGTTGGCTGACCCCACAGGGACCAAAGTCTGCTGCAAACATTCTTGTGAAGGGTCCACTCTGTGGGGATGACCTGACCCTTCCGGCTGAGGCGATCTGCCATGACATTCATATCGCCCTGAATGAACCTCGTTACCAGCGTGAGCCTTCGATCTTTTGACCAAATGAGGAGGTCCCTTGCGATCTCGAACAACTTCCTCGAATGAGTCCCCCCCTGCTTGGAGATGTAAGCCAAAGCTGTGGTGTTGTCGGAGTTCACCTCCACCACCTTGTTTAGCTGGAGGGACTTGAAGTTCATTAAGGCCAGATGAACCGCCAACAACTCCTTGCAATTGATGTGGAGTGTTCTTTGTTCCTGATTCCATGTTCCCGAGCATTCCTGTCCGTCCAATGTCGCACCCCAGCCCGAGTCTGATGCGTCCGAGAAGAGATGGTGGTCGGGGGTCTGAACAGCTAACGAAAGACCTTCCTTGAGAAGAATGCTGTTCTTCCACCACGTTAGAGTAGACCTCATCTCTTCGGAAACAGGAATTGAGACCGTCTCTAGCGTCATGTCCTTGATCCAGTGAGCAGCCAGATGATACTGAAGGGGGCGGAGGTGGAGTCTCCCTAACTCGATGAACAGGGCCAGCGATGAAAGTGTCCCTGTTAGACTCATCCACTGCCTTACTGAGCATCGGCTCCTTCTCAGCATGCTCAGGATGCACTCTAGGGCTTGGTTGATTCTTGGGGCCGACGGAAAAGCCCGAAAAGCTCGACTCTGAATCTCCATACCCAGGTAAACAATGGTCTGGGATGGGACGAGCTGGGACTTCTCTAAATTGACCAGGAGGCCCAGTTCCTTGGTCAGATCCATAGTCCATCTGAGATTCTCCAGACAGCGACGACTTGTGGGAGCTCTTAAAAGCCAGTCGTCTAAATAGAGGGAGGCTCTGATGTCTGCCAAGTGAAGGAATTTCGCAATATTCCTCATCAGTCGCGTAAACACAAGAGGTGCCGTGCTTAGGCCAAAACACAGGGCTTGGAACTGGTACACAACCTTTCCATAGACGAATCTCAGGAAAGGTTGGGAGTCTGGATGGATGGGGACGTGAAAGTATGCGTCTTTCAGGTCTAACGAGACCATCCAGTCCTCCTGCCTGACCGCTGCTAGGACCGACTTCGTCGTCTCCATAGTGAACGTCTGCTTGGTGACATAAGCATTGAGCGCACTGACGTCCAGCACCGGCCTCCAACCTCCTGTCTTCTTGGCTACCAGGAAGAGACGGTTGTAAAAGCCCGGGGATTGATGGTCCCGGACTATGACCACTGCCTCCTTGTGTAGCAAGAGCGACACCTCTTGTTGCAACGCTAGCCTCTTGTCCTTCTCCTTGTAGTTGGGAGAGAGGTTGATGGGAGATGTAGCTAGAGGGGGATTGCGGCAGATCGGAATTCTGTATCCCTCCCTCAGCCACTTCACAGACTGAGCGTCTGCACCTCTGCTCTCCCAAGCTTGCCAGAAGGTCTTGAGTCTGGCTCCTACAGCTGTCTGGAGAGGAGGAAAGTCAAAACTTGCCTCTTGTGGACTTGGAACCCTTCTTGGGCTTGCCACGGTTACTGTCTGCACGGGTACCTCCTCTGCTGGAGGTTCTGCCACGAAAGGGTGGGATGAACCTGGAAGCAGGAGTATCAACTGCTAGAGGGCGGTAAGGTTTAGACACGGAAGGTAAGGTCTTAGCCTTACGTGCAGAAGAAGCCATGAGATCATGCGTATCCTTCTGGAGAAGAGAGGCAGTCATCCCCTTAATTAATTCCTCCGGAAACAGACACTTGGACAGAGGAGCAAAAAGTAACTCTGACCTCTGGCAAGGGGTGATACCAGCAGATAAGAAGGAGCACAGATGTTCCCTTTTCTTGAGGACCCCTGATACATAAGAAGCCGCAAGCTCGCCAGACCCATCCCGTATTGCCTTGTCCATGCTGGACATGATCAGCATGGCTGAGTCCTTGTCAGAAGGGGCAGTCTTCCTGCTTAAGGCTCCCAGGCACCAATCGAGGAAGTTGAATATCTCGAAGGCACGAAAGACTCCCCTTAACAAGTGATCAAGATCTGTAGGGGACCAGCAGATCTTCGAACGTCTCATAGCCAACCTGCGGGGAGAGTCAACCAGACTTGAGAAGTCGGCCTGGGCAGAGGCAGGAACCCCCAAGCCAGGTTCCTCTCCCGTGGCATACCAGACGCCCGACTTAGAAGCCAGCTTGGGAGGAGGAAACACAAAAGAGGTCCTTCCCAGTTGCTTCTTGGACTGCAACCAATCCCCCATAACCCTCAAAGCTCTCCTTGAAGATCTGGCAAGAACAAGCTTGGTGAAGGCAGGCGCAGTAGGCTGCATGCCCAGAGCAAACTCGGAGGGAGGAGAACGAGGGGTTGCAGACACAAAGTGTTCAGGGTACAACTCTCTGAACAAAGCAAGGACTTTGCGGAAGTCTAAGGAGGGTGGCGAAGACTTGTGTCCTTCAACATCAGAATGAGGATCATCAAGATGAGCAGCTTCATCCTCAGAAGCCTCCTCACCCGACAGTTGAGTTGTAAGAGGCAAAGGCAGAGCAGCAAGCTGAACGGGTGAATCCTGCAGAACGGGTGCATGCGTACCTGCGGATCCATCATCATGCCTCTGCTGGACAGACTGTGAGCTGGCAACAACAAAAGCAGAGGGCCGGTGTGAGGGAGGGTCTGCGGTGGTATGCAGAGCATGCTGTGAGGCATGCGGCTCATGCTGCATGGCATGCGGCTCATGCTGCATGGGATGCGGCTCATGCTGCATGGTATGCGGCTCATGCTGCATGGCATGCGGCTCATGCTGCATGGGATGAGGCTCATGCTGCATGGTATGAGGCTCATGTGGTATGAGGCTCATGCTGGTTGGAGCAGAGGCCTGTTGAGGGACCACTCTACCTCTCTTGGGAGGTGTGCAGTCATCCGATGACTGCGGCGAGTCCGAACTGACCCAGTGGCTACACCTGGGCCGTTGGACTAGCTCTGAAGGGACTTTACGCTTAAGCGGTCGTGAGACCTTAGTCCACCGTTTCCTCCTGGAAACCTCTTCCACAGACGAGGAATGTAAGGGCTCATTCGTCTGGGAGTGGAAGGGACGATCCTTAGCAGATACGTCCGCAACCACTGAGGATACATCTGTGCGCCGATCAAGGCCCGCCGAACCCTTTGGTCCTTCGACATTGCTTCTCCCCTGGGCTTGGGAGCTTGCAAGAGGTCCCGGACTGGGAGGACGACTGGCACGCACAGATGTATCCTCATGCGCAACACTGACACTGACACTATGCACAGCACTAGCACTAACACTTCCCACTGCACTCTTCGCTTTCAGCTCTCTGACATCCGCCAAGAGCTGATTGCGGTCACTAACCAACGACTCCACCTTATCACCGAGAGCCTGAATTGCACGCAACATATCAGCCATTGCAGGCTGAGCACTCGTAGCAGGTTCGGGGGTCACCACCACAGGGGAAGGAAAAGGTTGAGGGGCATGGGGAGAGGAAATAACCAAAGAGCGAGAAGAACTCCTCCTATCTCTCTCCTTCTCTAACCTACGAGTATATCTGAGGAATTCATTAAAATCGAATTCCGAAAGCCCAGCACATTCCCCACATCGATCTTCCAATTGACAGGATTTTCCCCTACAATTGGAACATACGGTGTGAGGATCAACAGAGGCCTTCGGAAGACGCCTATTACAAGCACTAACACTACATCGCCTATATTTAGGAACTTGGGAAGTGTCAGACATCTTGAATTCTAGAAGTAGTCAAAGGGGGAATTCCAAAGTAAAGCAAAGATCGTTAACCAATGAATCAAATTAATACCAAAAGCTTGCTAAGCTAAGGCTAAAGCTTCCTGTACAGCGAAGGCTAAATTTCAGAGCAAATACTTCACCAAATCGTGAACAAAAGACTCCAAAATCAACAGCGTATCCATGTAGGTCTTGCCGGTGGCACGACAGAGGAAAAATTGAGGTCTTGTTGACAAGAAGTACTGGAGTACCTGACCACAGATGGCGCTGGTGAGTACACCCCCACCTGTATAAGCGATCGCTGGCGTATCCCGACCGTAGATTTCTGTCGGGCAACGGAGTTGACAGCTACATGATCATCGGGTAAGATTAATATTGAAAAATGAATGAGCAATATTTGGTAACTGGATGCATGTGTAAAACATGAGTACATTATGAATTGATAGTTACTGGGTAAACTGAAAATCTAAATTTAAACATATTGATAATTACTGGGTAAACAGAAAACCCAAATTTAAATTTGTTAGGTCCCATATTAAGGCACAAAGGGAAAGCATAGATCTGTCTGGCAAAGAAAAACGCTTTGAACGAGGAGTGTGACCAAAACATCAACATTGCAATATTTGATGCTCAGTATTACTTGATTATACAGAGCGATAGGCTTACATAAATAGCTAAAACCGCTTATCAACCAGTGTACAAGTGTAGTATAATGATAATGTTTAACCCTAATAATATCTAACCCATTTACACCTTTAAGAATTGCTGCAATGTTCTTTTCTATAATAAACATATGCATGGAAGTGCTCATTACAGCTTATTATCAATACTGTATAGTGTATCTGATTTTTTCAAATTAAAGCCTTTGGTTAATAAGGTACTCTAGTTGAAAATAATAGCTTCATAACTAATTCTTCAGCTGAGAACATCTAAACACGAAAACAATAATTGATTAGTTTTTTTATGAATATATTTGATCAACAATTCTCCACTTCTTTATATCGTAAAGAAACTATCACTGATCTTGGCTTTAATTTTTAAAATTCCTGTTTTTCAAAACTTAGCAACCAGTATATGGAAAGGCTGCTATTATAATGACTCAAAAGCCACAGTTCAATATTACTTTCATTACCTGGATGACAAAAAATATTTTCAATCTAGAGGGGCACACAGCAGAGCACAGACCTCTGCCTCGGCAGCTTATTTCTCGACCTTGACCTTTGACCTTAACATGTATTAATTGGCATGGATTTTCATACTCTCAAATATGAACAAAGTTTGAAGTCTCTGTGACATCACTGTCCAAACTTATGGCTGATTTTGTGAATTGGACATTTTGCTTGACCGTGACCTTGACCTTCGAAAATTTAATAATTTCCAGCTCTTTACATAACAGTTAATCTCTGCAAGTTTCATTACTCTATCATTAAAATTTTGTGGCCAGGAAGCTGTTCACAAAAACCACACACAAACAGGAGCAAAAACATAACCTCCTTCCAACTTCGTTGGGTGGAGATAACTACAGTATCTTACCTGGCTTTGGAGTCATTGCCAAGCCAGGGATCCCAGCATTGTTGCCTTGTTTAGCTTTAGCTGTGGCTACGTCGTCTGGAGCTAGACCGACTGGATATTCTGATCGACTTTTTGCCCACTGTTTGCCTTTACTCTCATATCTGGAAGAAAAAGACCATCTCAAAATATAGAAACCTTACCAATGACAACGATAAGCCAATTCCTTCAGCTTGATAGCTTGTGAAAATTCTATAGAATACAGAGTAATTCTGAACTCCAGGTTGAAAAACATGACAAAATACTGTACAGTATACAATAATGTTGAAATTCACATTAAATGAGAAACATAATCCTGAACTTCATATGTACAGTAGTAAATACTAGATAAAGAACGCATGCAAAGGTGGGTTTGCAGAGGCACAATAATGACACAATGATACTGAACTGATAGCCAAAAATCCTTTCCTCACTGGGCTATTTTTCCCTGTTGGAGCTCTTGGGCTTATAGCATCTTGCTTTTCCAACTAGAGTTATAGCTTAGCTAGTAATAATAATAATAATATAGAATACATGTTGAAAATTTTATTCAAAATTCTCATTCTATTGACAGAAAATTATAGCAAGTTTAACCACATTAATAAAAACAGGCAATCTTTGCATTGTATGTTAAAATAACCAACATCTAGTATTTTTTTTTTACCTATTGACAAAAGTCTGAGAATGAAGTCATCAGAAGAATTAAAAAGAAAGATCATGGCAGAAGGGAAGATATAAAAAGGAAAAGTAAATCAGATAAAAAAGTCAAGGGGAAAGGCATTCTAAATACTGTACTGTACTGTAGTTTTCCTTTCATGCATATTTTAATCCTTAGTCATTAAAGTACGTACAATACAGTAATACCTCGCTTTATGTCGTCTGACTTTACGTCAATCATCCTTAAGTTTTAAATACAAAAATAAAATCCACGTTACGTTGTTTCTCTCTACCTTGCGTTGGCTTCTGCATTGCAATGTGTAATGAGAAACTCGAACTTCCTCATTACTGTTTTCCTGAAGCTAAACTAACTAGCTTAGCTTTTCAATCTCGTGAAATTAAAGCTCTGTTGATGGACCTTGATGCTTATGGATGTGTAGACCCAAATGGTATTTTTCCTTTGTTTTTATAAAGACTGCAGATTTCTTAGCTCCAAAGTTATCTGTTATTTTGCGCAAATTAGCAAGAAGAGGAGGTTTTAGCACTTGTTAGAAAACTGGTAATGTTACTCCACTATGTAAATGTGTTTGTGGTAGCTCAAGTCCAACTGATTACCGCCCAATTTCCATAACACCCATATTATCTCAAGTTTTTTAATGTCTTTTGGCAAAACGTCTTCATAGGTTTGCTGAAGGTAATCATGTGTTCCCTAGTTTGCAATTTGGTTTTCGTAAAGGTCATGGAGCATTTGATTCCCTTCTTACAATCTCCAATGCTGTACAGAAATCCCTTGATTGTGGTCAGGAAGTTTGCATGATTGGCCTTTATTTTAGTGCTGCATTTGACCGTGTTAATCATGAGGCCCTTGTTTTCAAACTCAAACAGTTGGGAGTGGGTGGGTCATTTCTTAGCACTATTATATGACAAATTCGAAGATAATTTGTATTTTTCCTAACCATACAAACCTTAGCTATTTACAAAGGGTTACCTTTTAGCGTAGCTGAAATGGCGAGCCATTAGAATTTAACGAGGGTGTATTACCCCCGCGCTAGTTAGCGGGGGGGTAGGGGAGTGGTAGCTAGCTACCCCTCCTCCCCCTCACACACAGGTGAATACTCACTTTCACTTAGAGGTAGGACTTGTCTTGGGGGACAGGGCTGGCGGGCAAATATGTGTAAATAGCTAAGGTTTGTATGGTTAGGAAAAATACAAATTATCTTCGAATTTGTCATTTGTTCTGTAACCGGAATACAAACCACGCTATTTACAAAGGGTGACTTACCCCTTAGGAAGGGTGGAAAGTCCCCAGCCATACTGGCTTTGGCTTTACCCGGGGACTCAGAATCCGAGTGAGTCGCACTAGAGAAAAGGAGTCCCTGCACCTCACAAGTTCCTTGCTCCGCAAGGATCCATGTGGCCTACGTAAGCTTGTGTGTGAAGGAAGAAGTGTGACCCGTCCTAGGCAGTTGACCTGGAGTTCCAGAAGGAACTCTGGGTTAGGACGTTCCCAATACCACCTCGTCAGGGTATGGGGGACGCGACAGTATTAACTCAATACTCGGAACACAAGGAAGCATGGTTTACCTGCAGAGGTTCGAGGTCAGCTATGCAGAGACCAGGATGCTGCTTCCCCGTAGAGGGGATGATGAAGAAAGAAGTAAGGGCCAGACATACTTCTTTCGTTCATGCAGACTAAAACCTGATAACAATGCCCTCAACCTTCTGCTACCTGTCCAAAAAGGAGCCTGAGGTTAGACCAGCTGTTGTGTAGCCACCACAGAGCGATAGAAAACGTATCGAGACTCCTGTGGGTCATGCCCTGCAGGAAGCGGGCTGCGAAGGTCATTAGACGCTTCCAGACTCCAGCTTGAAGCACCTGCGTCACAGAGTAGTATTACTCGAAGGCGAAGGACGTTGCGATGTATCCAACATCGTGCTGTAGGGCGACGTGACGGGGGAGGGTCTGGAGACAGGTCGAGATGAATGTCCTCGAGTCCGGGCTGAAGAGGTATACTGGTGACTCTCCCCCCATGTCCTCCTTGTGCTCCTAAATCGGCTGCAAATGAGGACAAACTGCAGCTGTTCCCAGCGCTAACGTCTCGATTCCTTTACTGGCAAGAAAGAGAAGGTCTTGGGACATCAGACACAGAATGGAGACTCGAAATCTTGAATGAATCGGACCGAAGGGCCGGGACCCTCATATTCTGAGTCTAGCCAACAACTCAGGAGCGAGCCTGAATGTTGCCTTCCCCTCTTCCTTAGAAAGGGGGGAGTCGTAAGAGACCAAGAAGATTGCTTACACACTGGCCGTGGCCAGAGTGAGCAGAAGACCCAAGGCGGAATACAATCCGAGGCCTGTCGTACAGTAAAGGGTCTTGAGAAGATCTCTTAAAGGACTAAAAGTCCGAGCCATGCTCCAAGTTGGAGGTCTTCCTCCGACTAGGGCAGGGACGATCATAGCTTCGCATGAGCGAGGATAGATCCAGCGGGCAGGAAAAAGTTATTCCTTTAAGCCTGAAGGTCAGGGAAAGGCTGAGCGACAGGCTTCATTGCCGAGAGCGGAAAGGAGTTTCCTCCCGCCGAAAGTCAATAAGACCGTTATTGCTGGAGAAGAGGCCTCAAGGGAAGAGGTATATCTCCCACGGCACCAACCACCTTAGACTCTTCACTTTGCCTGGGAGACCCCTGTGGATGACTATCGCAGATGACGCGACCTCCGTACCGCGACTGTAGCGGGTTGTCTCTTCTTGAGGAGGAAGCGTAGTGTCTCCAGGCATGAAGCCGAAGCGACGCCCCGGTTCGGGAGAGATGTCGCAGTGTGGTTGCTTGAGTAGTCTGCGCCGTGGGAGAAGCTCTCCCGGGAGTTCCGTCAGGGGAAGCAGAGGGTCCAGAAACCGTTCTGCGCATAGTCCCAGTGGAGCTCTCCCATTGAAAGGTTGACGGGCAACCTGGTCTTGTTGAGACCCATTGTCCACAGACAAAAAGGAGGGAAGACGCAGGCGTCGAAGTTGTCCCACCATCACCGGAATGCATCTTGCCAGAGTCTCGGGGTCTGAGACTGGGGGGAAGAATAGCGGAAGCTTGAGGTTCCAAGCTGTCGCGATCAGGTCCCCCAGACCAGCACTTGCTGGTTACCCAAGGTCAAAGACCCCCAGGTACACTCTCTCTACGAGGCTCTGCTCGGATAGTCTGAGAGAAACATTCCCCTGCCTGGAATGAGAGAGCCGATGGTGGTATTGAGAGAATCTCAATCATCCCGGTATCTCTACTGCAAGATGTGAAGGTGTGAAAATGCGTCCCCTGCTGGTTAGAATGAAGTCGACGCGCAACGGGGCGACTCGGCAGGAGCTGTAGGATCTGAAGAGGGGCCAGACTAAGGCCCCTAAGCCTGCCTGAATGATGGAGAGGTATCCTTCAGGTCTTGACCATAGGCCTGGACCGGAACATGCCCCCCCCCCCCCCCTTTCCTTTGACGAGTCCGAGAACCGCATCAAGAATGTGGGGAAAGGACGAGAATATCCACTACCATCAAGAGGCTCCATAGGTCAACACCCATTGCAGGTCTAATAGTTTCGCTGGTCCCATAGAGCCAGGGAGTCCGGTTAAACATTGCCTGAAGCCACCGGATCTTGGATCGCCCCACATGGAACTTTTCCTGAGGCGACCGTTCGGACTATAGACGGGTCAATGAGGAAAGGAGAACTAGGAAACGTTCCAAGGTAGGGCTGAAAGCTCTGCTTGACTGAGAACAGGTACTGCGACTCTCCTCAGTCTTGCCACAGTCAACCGAAAGGAAGGCTCGGAGGATGTGGTAACAGAATCTGGCGTCCCCAGGTGGTCACCCATCCAAGTACCGACGTTGCTTAACCTCGCTGGACGGACGAGAAGCGGGGTTTCCAACGTGGTAAGGCCGTTGACTCAATATCATGGCCAGATACTCCAGATGTTGAGGCAGAGGAAGAGAAGACTCCAAGCAAAATACCATGAGCCCACACTCATGGTAAGCATCCGGAAGCTTGTCCCGGCGCTGAAGAAGGTCGAAACCCGAGCCTACCGGAGTTGACCAGCCCTCCAAACAGCAGAGGAGGCGGAAGCCTGCACCTGAGCGGCCAAGAGGAAGGCAGGGAGAGTTCTCTGGGGAAACAAACCTGCTATGCCATGCCACGGCAGGATAGCCACACTGCATCATAAGCAGGAATACTTGCAGTCTAGGCTGAATTCGACGAGCACCCTGGAAGATGGATGGAATGGAAACTGAAAGTACCCGTCCTTCCGATCCAGGGTTTAAGGAGTCCTGTCGCCTCGTTACCAGTCTGATCGATTCTGCTGGTCTACGCTGGCCGAAGTTTGTTCGACAAACTTGATCAGGGCTGAGAGGTCGACTATGGACATCCCCTCTCAGATCCTTCCTTACAAGAAAGGATCGACTGAGGGGGCCGGGGGTGAAGCCGTCGATGATCCTAAGGAAGACCTTCGCCTAAGGTATGGATCATTCTGCCCAACCGGGCAACTCTGCTGACGCTATGGCATAGAGGTTCAGAGACACTGAATTCGCTGACAGAGACGGCAGGCGCGATATCCTTGGCTAATCACAGATTGTGCGGGAATGGGCATCGGGCAGCTGTCATTCGGATGAGTAACCTTAAGCATCCTCCCAGCGAAAAACCTGCAATCCTAGAGTTCGTGAACTCCTTTTAGGACTATGCCCCCCCCGGGGGAGTCTCCCGTGCCATCTGTTCCTGACAGGAGGAAACTGCAATTGGACACCTTGTCCCAGTTGTCGTAGCTGATAACTTAGGCCGACGTGGTTGAAAGAAAAGGGCGCTGGAGCCCTGCAGAGTCTGGAAGAAAGCGCCTTGGAGGAGTGAAACCGGAAGTCGATTTACTCCGCACAGCAGCTGTCTAAGTCTCTGTCCTTGGGCACCAACAAACTCTTCTCAAGGATGGAAGGGTGTCTGAGGTCGTCGACCTCCACAGATGAGACACCCGAAGGAAGCCCTCAGTCAGCGCGTCCAGATGGTACAACATCGAGCTTGTCCGCAAGTTAGATACTTAACGACGAAAGGCCAAGGTGCCTGAGCTCGAGAGGAGGAAAGTACCCTTGATCTTCCTGTAGCTTCCTTGAACCAAACCTCGGGCCGTAACCGAGGAGGGAAAGAACCTGGTAAGCTCCCAGAGGAAGAGGTAAGCAGTCACCCCTTGTCCGATGGAGAAATCTCGAACGGAAAGCCCCCCGCCAAAAATCCTTCCAGGGAATGACGGGGAAGGGCTAACCCAGGTTCAGGAAAGAGGAGTGTTGCTCAGATCTCCCATAAGTTTCTCCTATTCTTGCAAGTGCCATGCTCTGCATTTACGGGGTGAGGCCGTGTTCTGGAAATACGCTCCAGAAGAACTCGCCAGGCTGGTCATGCTGCGAAAACCCCATTGGGAATCGTGGTCGCAATTGCCCTGGAGCTCGCGCGAGGGAAATTCCTGGTGGTCGGCGAGCGATAACCCATAGACGAGCAATGGATACTGCAAGAAATAAGCCGACATTTGTGTGAAGAAACACTGTAGGTTCGTGCGACGGAACACCATCCGTCCGCGCGATGGAAAAACCGTTGGTTACGCGTGGGCGAACATTGGAGAGCATGAGCGTAGACGTGCAGGCACGTGGGCGTGTGGGTGCGCAGGCGAGTGGTCGCGCGGTTGCACGTGCGAGCGGTCGCGCGGTTGCATGGGCGAGCGGTCGTGCGGTTGCACGGGCGAGCGGTCGCGCGGTTGCACGGGCGAGCGGTCGCGCGGTTGCACGGGCGAGCGGTCGCGCGGGCGAGCGGTCGCGCAGGCGAGCGGTCGTGAGGGTGGGCAGGTGGATGAGAGCGAGTCCGAGGCGGCGAACGCAAGCGTTAGCGCGATGGCGAGGAAACGCGCTGCCGCGTGGGCGAGGAGGACCGCTGGCGATATGGATCATCAAGCGATCGGTGGTGAGCTGGTGAGCGCTAACGCGCAGGTTGGCGAAGGCGCGTTGTGTTATGCCGACGCGATGGTCGAGCAGTATGCGCAGGTGAGCGATCGTGCGTTGGCGAGCAGTATGCGAAGGTGAGCGATCGCGAGCAGTATGCGAAGGTGAGCGATTGCGAGCAGTGATCAGCATGCGCCGGGTCGCGCGATGGTGATCAGTATGCGCAGGGTCGCGTGATGGTGATCAGCATGCCAGGGTCGCGCGATGGCGATCAGCATGCGCAGGCGAACAGCATACGCAGTTGAGGGTCGCGCGATGGCGATCAGCATGCGCAGGGTTGAGCGATGGCGATCAGCATCCGCAGTTGAGGGTCGCGCGATGGCGATCAGCATCCGCAGTTGAGGGTCGCGCGATGGCGATCAGCATCCGCAGTTGAGGGTCGCGCGATGGCGATCAGCATCCGCAGTTGAGGGTCGCGCGATGGCGATCAGCATCCGCAGTTGAGGGTCGCGCGATGGCGATCAGCATCCGCAGTTGAGGGTCGCGCGATGGCGATCAGCATCCGCAGTTGAGGGTCGCGCGATGGCGATCAGCATCCGCAGTTGAGGGTCGCGCGATGGCGATCAGCATCCGCAGTTGAGGGTCGCGCGATGGCGATCAGCATCCGCAGTTGAGGGTCGCGCGATGGCGATCAGCATGCGCAGGTGAGCTAGTAGCTGGCGAACCATGTTCCTTCAGAAGTGTTGGAGAACGTTGGCGTGCCGGCTGTAACACACGTGGGCGATCCGGAGATCGCTGGCGAGCTGATGATCGCTGACGAGCTGATGATCGCTGGCGAGCTGATGATCGCTGGCGAGCTGATGATCGCTGGCGAGCTGATGATCGCTGGCGAGCTGATGATCGCTGGCGTGCTGATGATCGCTGGCGAGCTGATGATCGCTGGCGAGCTGATGATCGCTGACGAGCTGATGATCGCTGACGAGCAGAAGGCTACGCGTGGAAGCCTGCGCAAAGAAGAAGAGTCCTTGACCCCGACCTGAACCGAAGTTCTAGATCGCGAGGGCGAACGTGGGCGCACAGGGCGCGTAACAGGAACCAACAGGAACCGCAGGGATGATCATCTTGAAAGCGCTGACGAACAGGAGAGCGCTGATGAGCAGAAGAGCGCCTGTGTGCTCACACTGAGCAGGAGCAGGAGAGAACACAGCAGAAGGGCGCGCAGGGAAACCCTGACACGCAAGGGAAGAACCCCCGTGGGGGCAACCCTTTGCCCCGAAGAGATCGTTGTCCGCCGGGAGACTGATGTCCGTCGGAAGACCGCTGTCCGTCGGGAAGACCGTTGTCCGTCGGGAAGACCGTTGCCCGTCGGAAGACGAGATCAGACTGCTGTCCATCTGCACCAAGGCGGAAGATCGAGAAAGAGGAGTTGTAGGCTGCAAACGGAGATCCAAAAAGGCGCCTCAAGCACCCTTATAGGGAGATGAGAGGCCCTACGACGAGGCGGACGGTGGGCCTTACGGCGAGGGAGGCCAACAGCAACAGCAACAGCAACAGAAGAAACCTCCGAAGAGGAGTCTCTGTGAGTGTACTCTCTCGCGAACGAAAGAGAAACACTTCGTGGAAGAGACTGGTCAGCCAGTGACCTAAAAGGAGCAATCCTCCGAAGAGGAGCTCCTGCAGTTGCCCAGCCCCTTGAGCGAAACTGCAGGTGCGACCGCTCAGCACCAAGAGCATAGTCGCACGAAAAAAAGGCAAGAGAAGAACCCCCCAAAAGGGGAAAAACTCAAGCCTGGACAGGAAAAACTTCCCTCGGAAGGAAAGTTACCCGCCCAAGGAGGCAAGCCTCTAAAATGAACTGGAGAGCTGTCCGTCGTCACGGGAGTACTACCAGTAGAAGGAGACACGCCCCTGACGAAAATACAAGGGGGGAGGCAGCAACAGCCGAATCCCCAGGACTCAACCAGACAGCTCACACCGTTGCTATATTACAGAAACGAACTAGATCGGTAACTGTAAAAAAAAATAAAACAAATAATATTAGTACACATTCATTCCCCCGGGAAGGCTCCGAAGAGGAATCCCGAGGGAAAGGAACAAGAATTACACAACAGGCACGTGCCCTCACAACCACTTACACTCGCGGAAGGAGAGCTGTAACCAAAACAGAATTATAACAATTATAATTATGTAACTATGTAATTATGTAATTTAAAAATGAATGAACACTAAAGAAAGAACGAAAACCCCGAAACGAATCGTTCTACAAGCTGAAAAACAAAAAACAACTACAATTAGATTCATAACTAATTGAGACAAACGTACGGCATAGCAACCCCCCACACGGAAAGGAAGCTAGGCTACAAGGGCGAGGTAACACGTAGTAAAAGGGTGAACGACCTCAAGAGAGAGAGAGAGAGAGAGAAAGACGTAAGTCAAACTCGATCGCCACCCATAAAATTACGCCGTGGTGGCCTAACTGCCGAGGCCTCCATGTAGATATCGTACACTACACACACAAATCTGAAAAGGAAACTTACTTATTTCTATACTCAAATATATATACAAACATGAAAACATGTTTACATATATATTGAGTAAATGAAAAGTAAGCGATTAAGTAAAGACAAAACAAACAAACAATGGCTGCCAAGAGAGGACCAAGACAGAGACGTCTGTCACAGTCCGAGCCAAAAGTGAAAGTGAGTATTCACCTGTGTGTGAGGGGGAGGAGGGGTAGCTAGCTACCACTCCCCTACCCCCCCCGCTAACTAGCGCGGGGGTAATACACCCTCGTTAAATTCTAATGGCTCGCCATTTCAGCTACGCTAAAAGGTAACCCTTTGTAAATAGCGTGGTTTGTATTCCGGTTACGGAACAATTAAGATTTAAGTAATAAATCTCAAAGAGTTGTTGTTGATGGGCACCACAGTGATTACAGTATAGGACTGTGATATCTGGTGTTCCACTAGGTACTGTTATTGACCCATTACTCTTCATACTATATACATATGACCTGAGGTTTGGTCTAGCAAACAAGCTTGTAGCATATGCAAATGATGCTACGCTCTTTGCATCAATTCCATCTCCTGAATGTAGATCTAGGGTTGCTGAATCCCTTAATAGAGATCTAGCTAAAATTAGTGCATGGTGCAAATTATGGGGTATGAAGTTGAACATTGTAAGTAGGTCAAGGACAGTGGCTCCTCAACATCCAGATCTCAGCAATGATAATGTTTTTTTTTTTTAACTTTGTATGATTCCTTTAAAATTTTAGGTGTTATTCTCAACAGCAAAATGATATTTTCATAATAAAATAAATTTTTGAACATACTTACCCGCTGGTTATATAAGAATGGCTAAAGTCCCTAGATGCCCGGCATAAAATTCAAAATCTCGCGGCTATCGCAGATATGCCAGGTGTACACTAGCGTCCTTCAGATCTTCCATGCCCCATGATCTCTAGAGGGGAGGAGGGTGGGTTTTTAACCTATCTAACCAGCGGGTAAGTATGTTCAAAAATTTATTTTATTATGAAAATATCATTTTTAAACATAAAACTTACCCGCTGGTTATATAAGAATGGCTGATTGACACCCTTGGTGGTGGGTCAGAGACAGCAACATATTTGGAAATTCACTTAAGAGTTACATAAACAACTTAAGAGGTTCGTACCTGATAAGGAAGCTGACTGCAATGATTCTCTGCCTCATTCTGTCTGCTATCCTTAGGAGATCCAGCGGTCCACCCAGGGGGCTGATGATCTCTAGGAGCTGTCAAACGGTGCCATAACCTATAACATGACAGGACCTCAACTAATACCCTTGTTCCGAGCGCACTCAAGGAACAAATTGACCACCTGACCAAACAATAGATTGCGGAAGACTGACGACCAATCTCCACATACAACCATAACTTTACAAGTTCCAAGAGAAAGAAAAGGGTATTAGGAAAAAGGGAATGTAGTGGTAGATCATTCACCTACTATCGCATTCGCTGCCACGAATGTCCCAACGTGTAACAGTCCTCATAGAGAGTCTGAACATGTTTCAAATAATGGGATGCGAACACAGACTTACTTCTCCAGAAAGTTGTATCCATTAAGCTTCGCAGAGAACGGTTTTGTTTAAAAGTTACTGAAGTCGCTACCACTCTGACTTCATGCGTCTTCACCTTGAGGAGCCTCTGGTCGGCCTCATCACAATGGGCGTGAGCCTCCCTAATCAAGAGCCTTATGAAAAAGGATAAGGCGTTCTTTGACATGGGCAGTGAAGGTTTTCTTACTGCACACCACAGAGTGTCTGAGTTGCCTCTCAAGCTCTTTGTTCTGTTCAAATAGAACCTTAATGCTCTTACAGGGCAGAGCACTTTCTCCAACTCTTCCCCCACATCATAGAGATTAGGGATCTCAAAAGACTTGGGCCAAGGACGTGAAGGATGTTCATTCTTGGCCAAAAAACCAAGCTGCAAGAAACATATGGCTTTCCCATCTCGGAAACCAATGTTCCTGCTTAAGGCGTGAGCTTCACTGACCTCTCTTAGCAGTAGCTAAACTAACCAGAATCAGAGTTTTCAAGGTTAGATCCTTAAAAGAGGCCGATTGTAAAGGTTCAAATCTGTAACTCATGAGATATCTAAGAACAACGTCCAGGTTCCAGGCAGGCGATTCTGGCTGTCTTTTCTTTGAGGTATCAAAAGACTTAAGAAGAACCAGCAAGTCCTTATTGTTGGAAAGGTCCTAAAAATTTCTGTGCCTAAAGACCGTCGCCAACATACTTCTGTAACCTTTGCTTGTTGAGGAAGAGAAGTTATGCTTATTTCAGAGGTCTAGGAAGAAACCCGCCATCTGAGTTACAGAGGTACTGGATGAAGACACCGAATTAGCTCTACACCATTCTCTGAATAACTCCCACTTGGACTGATACACCTTGATGGTAGACGACCTCCTTGCTCTAGCAATAGCCTTGGCTGCCTCCTTCGAAAAACCTCTAGATCTAGCGAGTTTTTCGATAGTCTGAAGGCAGTCAGACCAGACGTAGAGCTCGGATGTTTAGGTGGTTTCTTGCCAAGTGAGGTTGTCTGAGAAGATCTGGTCTTAAAGGAAGGCTTCTCGGGACATCTACCATCCATTCCAGTACCTCTGGAAACCAGCTTCTTGATGGCCAGAACGGAGCTATTAGAGTCATCCTGGTTCCTTCGTGCGAAACAAACTTCTGCATTACCTTGTACAGAACCTTGAACGGTGGGAATGCATAAACCTCCATGTGTGACCAATCCATCAGGAAAGCGTCTATGTGCAAGGCCTCGAGATCTGGTACCGGTGAACAATAGCACTCCAGGGGACGATCCCATAACTGCCACAGACTCTTGCAGACCTCCGGGTGTAACATACATTCCGTGGGGAGAACCTGATCTCTCCTGCTGAGTCTGTCCGCACCTAAATTCTTGACCCCCTGAATAAAACAAGTCAATAATGTCACTTTCCTTTCCTCTGCCCATACGAGAAGAGGCCTCGCTATCTCGTACAGAGACCATGAGTGGGTCCCGCCTTGCTTCGCTATATAGGCTAGAGCTGTGGTGCTGTCCGCATTGATTTGTACCACTTTGCCCAGGATCTGCTCCTCGAAGCCTTTGAGGGCCAAATGTACTGCCAAAAGCTCCTTTTGATTTATGTGGAGAGTTTTTTGCTCTACCATCCACAGACCTGAGAGCTCCCTCTTCCCTAATGTCGCTCCCCACCCCGAGTTTGAGACGTCGGAAAACAACACGAGGTCTGGGCTCTTCTGATTCAACGACAGGCCTTTCTGTAGTCTGTGCTCGTTGTTCCACCACTGAAGGTGTGTGTTTATGGGATCCGTGATGGGAATGCTTTCCCTGTCGAGACTGTCCCCTTTCTTCCAATGCCAATTGAGGTGAAACTGAAGGGGGCGTAAATGCAATCTCCTCAGAGACACGAACTTCTCCAATAATGAGAGTCCCCAGAAGGCTCATCCCTTCCCTCACTGAACTGACGTCCTTTTTTATAAAAGCCCGAAGTTTTAGGAGCGCTGTTTTGATCCTTACAGGATTTGGAAAAGCCTGAAAACTCTGACTCTGAATCTCCATCCCCAAATAAAGAATCTTCTGGGATGGAGTCAGCTATGATTTCTTCGAACTCACTAGGAGTCCCAATTCCTTGGTCAATTCCAATGTCATTTTCAGGTCCTTCAAACAGCAATCGGCAGAGGTGGCTCTTATAAGCCAATCGTCCAGGTACAGGGAGGCCCTGATTCCCCTTGAATGCAGCATGCTCGCTACATTCAGCATGATCTTCGTGAACAATAGAGGAGCTGTGCTGAGACCGAAACATAAGGCTCTGAACTGGAAGACCTTGTTTCCGTACATAAACCTCAGATAACGCCTGCAGCTGGGGTGTATTGGAATATGGAAGTAGGCGTCTTGGAGATCTAATGAGACCATCCAATCGCCCTTCCTTACCGCTGCCAAAACCATCTTCTGTGTTTCCATGGTAAACTTTGAGTTCTGGACATAGCCATTGAGAACACTTACGTCCAGAACTGGTCTCCATTCTCCTGAACTCTTGGGTACTAAGAATAGCCAGTTGTAAAACCCGGGCGATGTTAAATCCTGTACCCTCTCTATCGCTCGCTTCTCCAGTAACAGAGACATTTGAAGCCGCATGGCCTGCCTCTTTGGCCACTCCCTGTATCTGGGCGAAAGATCCACAGGATCTGTGACTAGGAGGAGGATTTGATAAAAATGGAATCTTATATCCCTCCTTCAACACTAGGACGGACCAGGGGTCCACCCCATTCTTCTCCCAGGCCTTCCAGAAGTAATTCAGCCTGGCCCCTACTGCTGTCTGAAGGATAGGGCAGTCAGACTCTACCTCGGCCGGTCTTAGTTTCTCTCTTCTTAGGTTTCCTCCCGTCAGACCTGAAGGTACCCCTTCCGGTAGGCTTACCACGAAAGGGCTTGGAGGGTCGTACTCCAGAAGTACCTTCTTTTGGTTTACGGGACGAAAAAGAAGAAGGCAGAACTTTCCTGGCTGTATTAGCCACTAGATCATGAGTAGCCTTTTGGGTTAAAGCAGTGGCAGCTTCCCCTACCATCTCTTCAGGGAATAGAGTAGAGGACAGCGGAGAGAATAGCAACTCTGATCTCTGGTAAGGGGGAACTCCCGCAGAGAGAAAGGAGCACATAGTGGCCCTCTTCTTTATCACTCCAGCCATGAAAAGAGCAGCCAACTCATTAGAGCCATCCCTGACTCCCTTGTCCATACAGGACATCAAATGAATGAGACTGCTAGTGTCCGCGCCTTTCATTTCAGAGAACTTTCTTCCTAGGGCTCCCAAAGGCCAATCTAAATAGTTAGAAACTTCAAAGGCCCTGAACATGCCTTTTAGCAGATGATCAAATTTTGTCATAGACCACCACACTTTCGTTTTCCTCAAGGCCAGTCGACGAGAGGAGTCCACAATGCTCGAGAAATCTCCCTGGGGAGAGGCAGGAACGCCCAAGCCCAGAACTTCCCCTGTCTCATACCAAATACTGGATTTGGAAGCCAATCTTGCGGGTGGAAAGGCAAAGCCCGTTTTGCCAAGAGCCTTCTTTGACTCCATCCAAGTTCTCATCAATTTCAAAGCATTTTTAGAAGAGCGTGGGAGCACCATCTTCGTAAACAAAGGCACTTTTGTAGCCTTCCCCAAGGTAAATTCTGATGGGGGAGAACGAGGCGCCACAGGAGTAAAGTGGTCTGGAAAGAGTCCCGTGAAAACCAGCATTAATCTTTTGAGGTCCACTGAATGTTGAGGTTGTTTCTCCTCTTCCCCTTCAGAAATATCTTCCAACGGTTCGTCCGGGTCAGATACCTCCTCTGGTTCTCCTTCTGACAATTCAGCCGTTGCAGCAGCCTGAACCGAAGAGTCAGTGCCGAAATGGGAATGTTTGCGATGTTCAACATCTCCTTCTATCAGGCGATCACTAGCCTTACGTTTAAAATCGCATTCAGTTTGGGAAACAGCATCTAACTGAAGTGGAGCGGTCGAGGTCGACTGATGTGTGACGCCACGAATGGACTAACGCTCGGCGTCAAGGGTTAACTGACGTGAGCCGTCGCGATGACGCGAAGCGTCTGGTTGACGCGAAGCGTCTGGTTGACGCTGACGCTGACGCTCTGAACCGTCATGAGTCAACTGACGTGAGCCGTCGCGAGGACGCCTAGCGTCCGTCTGCTGTTGACGCTGACGATATGTCGCATCATGAGTAGACTGCCGAGAGCCGTCACGGTGACGCGTTGCGTCTACTTGCCGCCGCTGCCGTTCGCATCGCGTTCGTTACCATCCTGCCGCTCAGCGGCTCATTCTATCGCTAGGTGAACGTCAACGCTTTTGGAAGAAAGACGTTTGGAGGTTGTTTTTTGTTTAGCAACAGCTCCCTGACATGACCCATCCAACTCATCCTGCCGTTGAACACTGCGATTGGGAGATCGCCTGTGCGATAACGCGTCAGCACCAGAGACAACAGGTCGCCTGTGCGACAACGGGTCCGAAGACTGACGCCCAACCGCACTGCTAACCGCAGGTTGATAAGATCGCATCAACGACGAGAGCTGCTGTTTTATACACAATAACAGTGACCATTTAGGATCGCTGCTATGCGATACATTAGAATCTTTTCCTAATGGGAAACCGCCTTCTAGCTCGCTTTCATATCGCTTCCCACTTTCGAGCGACGAAAGCCAGTTTGACGGAAGCGGTGGTGCCTGAACCGTCACATCAGAAACAGGCATCAGCTCCGAATCCGACTGTATCACATCAATATCCACAACAGGACCCCCGTCAGAGCGCTTCGCAGGCGTGCAACCCTCAGGGGGACTGAAAACGTTCAGGCGTATCCCAGGAACTACAGCCCGGTTGACACAAGAGGCGATTCGTGCTGAACGACCGCGTGCGATGTCTTCCTTCTAAGCGGTCTAGAGGCGTGATGCCAGGGCTCGCCAAACGAACCTTCATCCGAGGAAGGCGATAACGCACCAACCTCATCTTTCCTATGATGAGGGTGAGCGACCTGTGTTACGACAGCAGGAACGCTCGAGGAGACGTCTGCACGATTGATGAAGCCTCTCGTTCCCTTTTGCCATCCGACATTACTTCTCCCATGGGTTCGGGAGCTTGAAAGAGGTCGTAGGCTGGGTGAACGACAGGATCGTGCAGACGCACCCTCCACAACACTAAACACATTTGAAACACTTTTCACCTTTGGTTGGTCACCCGTGCGACAACTTTTAAGCACATTAATCTCGGACAAGATCTGGTTTTTGTCCGCAGCTAACGATTCGACTCTTTCACCGAGAGCCTGAATCGGTGTTAACATATCCTTCATAGAAGGTTCCTTCGGTTGTTGATCTACCACTACGGGGGAAGGAATAGGATCAATGACATTAGGTAAGGACAAATCAACAGAACGAGATGAACTGCACCTAACCCTATTCCTCTCAAATCTTTTAATGTAACGTTCATAAGTTACCCACTCGCTATCGGTTAACGAAATGCATTCATCAAACCGATCCCCAAAAGAACACGACTTTCCCCTACATTTAACAAAAATACTATGAGGGTCCACAGAAGCCTTAGGAAGTCGAGTACGACAACCTTTAACACACTTCCGAAATACAGGGGAGGGGTCGGCCATATTGAATTGGTAAGAGAGAGACCAAAAACATAAACAAAGGTTAAATTACATAAATTAACCCCAAATAAAAAGATTTCAAGAAAAAATGAAAAGGAAATCAATTATGCGAAAGCCCAAACTCAAAAAACGGAGTACATCACCAAATAACCGTCCAAAACAGAGTAAGTTTCGAGAGAATTTCCAATAGTTCCAGCCAGCAATGGCGGCAGAGAAGATCTGAAGGGTTTGGTATAGTTTGACCTGTCTACCGCGAGGGCGCTAGTGTACACCTGGCATATCTGCGATAGCCGCGAGATTTTGAATTTTCTGCCAGGCGTCTAGGGACTTTAGCCATTCTTATATAACCAGCGGGTAAGTTTTATGTTTAAAATTTACTTTTGAGAAACACATTAGGTCTGTGTCTTCTTCAATTGCAAAAAAAATTGGCTTATTGAGAAAGTCTTTTAAGATTTTTGGTGATCAATCTACTCTAAAGAAGTGTTTTAATTCTTTCATTCTACCTTGTTTTGAGTATTGTTCTCCTGTATGGTCTGCAGCTGCTGATTCTTATCTTAATTTGTTGGACAGGAACTTACAGTCTATTAAATTTCTTATTCCTGATCTAGATATTAATATTTAGGACCGTCGTTCAATTATTTCATTATGCATGTTGCATAAGATTTTTCATAATTCTGACGATTCTTTACATTCAGATCTTCCTGGACAGTTCCATCCTGTTTGTAACACTAGGCACGCAGTTAATTCTAATAGTCAGGCCTTCTCCATCATTAGGCTCAATACTACACAGTATTCTCAAAGTTTTATTCCAGCTGTGACCAAGTTGTGGAATGATCTTCTTAATCGGGTAGTTAAATCAGTAGAAATTCAAAACTTCAAATTTGCAGCAAATCTTTTTATGTTGAACAGGGTGACATAAGTATTTTTATAGTCTATAAGTATATGAATTATCTGTTTTTATGTTAATATTCTTTAAAATATTTTATTTCCATTTTTCATTACTTCTTATATCATTTATTTATTTCTTTCTTTCCTTTCCTCACTGGGCTATTTTTCCCTGTCTCTAAGCCCTTGGGCTTATAGCATCTTGCTTTTCCAACTAGGGTTGTAGCTTGGCTGGTAATGATAATAATAATAACAAAATGACAAATTCGTAGATAATTTGTATTTTTCCTAACTATACAAACCTTAGCTATTTAATACGGGTATTACTTTCGGCGTAGCTGAAATGACGAGCCATCAAAATTTAACGAAGGTTTACTACCCACACCGCTAGTTAGCGGGGGTAGGGGAGGGTAGCTTGCTACCCCCCCCCCCACACACACACACAAACCTGTGCTTGAGCTCACTTTGCTTGGAGGTAGGACTTCAAGGGTGATAGGGCTGGCAAGTTTGATTAAATAGCTAAGGTTTGTATAGTTAGGAAAAATACAAATTATCTACGAATTTGTCATTTGTTCCGTAACTGGAATACAAACCACGCTTTTTAATAGGGGTGACTCACCCATTAGGAAGGGTGGACGTCCCTGCCAGTCTGGCTTTTTGGCTTTGCCCGGGGGCTCATTATTTGAGTGTGTAAGCACCCAAGAAATAAGCAAGCAGTCCCTGCACCTCGCTAGAACCTTGCTATGCAAGGACTGCGGCCTACGCATGCTGTGTGTGAAGGTATGAAGAAGTGTGACTCGTCCTAGGAAGTTGTTCTGAAATTCTTTAAATGGAAACTTGTAGCCTACGACTTTCCCAATACCACCTCGTCAGGGTATGGGGACGTAACAGTATTAGTCTTAATACTAGGAACACAAGGAAGCATGGTTTACCCGCAGTGGTTTGAGGTCAGCTATGCAGAGAACCCAGGATGCTGCTTTCCCCACGAGAGGGTAGGATGAAGAAAAGAATAAGAGCCAGTCAAATCTTTTCATTCACGCAGACTAAAACCGGGTAACAGTGCCCTCAACCTTCTGCTACTTGTCCAATAAGGAGCTTGAGGTATACAACCAGCTGTTGTGTAGCCACCACTGGACCGATAGAGATCGTATCGAGTTCCTGTGGGTCACGCCTTGCAGGAGAAAGGTTGTGAAAGTCACCTGGAGCATTCACATCCTTTCTTGTAAAACCTGCGTCACAGAGTAATCTGCTAAGAAGGACCAGGGGCATAGTTATGCTGCTGTTGTGCAGCCACCACTGGACCGATAGAGATCGTATCGAGTTCCTGTGGGTCACGCCTTGCAGGAGAAAGGTTGTGAAAGTCACCTGGAGCATTCACATCCATTCTTGTAAAACCTGCGTCACAGAGTAATCTGCTAAGAAGGACCAGGGGCATAGTTATGCCCCTGACACTGTGAGTCGTCATATCGAGATGATGTTTCGGTGATCATCCTCTAGTCTCTCTCGGTGCTGACAAGAGGAGGGACCCGGGCAGGCTGTTGTCGTTTTCTTTAGGTAAAGTCTCATACCTTACCCTGGGTACAGTAACGGATGATCTGGATCGTCCCTTACCTAGTCGAGACTTGTGTAGGATCCGTCACCTCTGGAGACTGTGTCTGGTGACATACTCAGAGACGAAACTGAACATTGTCTTTCGCCTTTCTCAATAATGGGCGATCTCGAAAGAGAGACCATGAAGTTCCTCAACTCGTATGATTGCTGTTCGAGTGTGTAGGAACATTGTGTTCTTAAATCAGGAGGAAATTTGTTGCCTAGTGAAGTGGAACACAAGAAGGTCCCTTTAGGGATAGGAGATTGAACCATGTTCTGAGAGGAAGGTCTCAATTCCGACTGGGGAAAGGCAAGTTGTAAGTCCGTATGAGTTAGGAAAAGTCTATCGATGAAAGGGTATCCCTTTCTTTCAGTATGAAGGTGAAGGATCAAGGTTGAGGGATCATCTTTACCTGTCGAAACTGAATAGGGGATCTTTTTCTCTTGCATATACTCGAGGATTCCGCTATTGCTGGAATCGAGGTATCAAGTGAAGAGACACTTTCCCATGACGCCAACCACACAAGACGTGATACTGCCTGGTAGACTGATACTGAGGAACTCCTAAGGTATCTAGACAACCTTTTCGCAAAGAGGTATTGGGTAGTCATCAGGCGTACACTCATAACAAAGCTACAGCTTGTGGTAGGTGTCAAAGTGGGTTGTCTGTTATGCGGAGAGGGTTCTCTTGGAGGGCTCTATCAGGAGTTGCAAAAGGTTTGGAGACCTTTCTGCATAATGCCAAAGCGGAGCTAGGAGAGTCCTTGACAGGTTGACCGATGTTCTAGCCTTGTTGAGTGCCCTTCTCCAGATAAAACAGGGAAGAGACGTAAACGTCATTGTTGTACCCACCGTTGTTGCCAGAGAGCCTTGGGGTCTAGGGCTGGTGAGCAACGGTAGCCTGAGGTTCAGGAGCATTGTGAACAGACCCCCTAGTTGGAGGACCTCGTAAAGTCGGGACTCTGTTGGCTACATGGCGATCCAAAGTCCATTCGGTATACCTATCTGAGATGCTGTGCACAGATTGTCGGCGAGCCTGTTCTTCCAGTCTGGAATGAAGCGGGCTGAAAGTGGTACCGAATGGACTTTGGCCCATCTTAGTGTTTATACTATTTGATAGGAGGAGTCTACAAGCCAGTTCCTACTTGCTTGTCGATGTGAGTCTCTATGTGGTGTGCGGTGTGTCGTCCATCACATCACTGAGTGGTCTGTTAGGAACCGATGAGGCTGTTGAAGGAAAGGAAAGTTGGCCTTCATCTCTTAAGAGATTTAAGTGAAGGTATCTTCGGGCTCTGTCCAGAGAGCTGAGGTCGTGTGGTGCAGCACTATGGTCCCTCCTTTCTTCTTTTTCCGACTCCACTCTCCTGGAATGGAAGTCGTTCTCGTTTCGAGAAGGCTTTTGAGGAGATTGGTGTTTAGAATCATTCCCAGATACACCAGTCTCCTGGTAGGGAAGTAGGGAAGATTCTGTAGGTTTACCCTGATGACTGGATCTTGATAAAAAGACTTCAGAAGTTCCAGTGTTAATAATGCAAGGTTACCACTGAGTCTGCTAAGGTCAGTCAGTCGTCCCGAGAGAGCTGAGACAGAAGCCGATCCTGTGAGACCAGGAAGGGTGTAATGAAAAGACCGAAGCACAGTGCCTTGAACTGGTGTTTCTTGTTTGTCTAGACTGAATCTTCCAACCTTCCTAGATGGATGGTTTGGACCTGGGAGTAAGTGTCCTTTAGGTCCAGTGTGCAAATGAAGACCTGAGGTCTTGGCCCTCGATCGAACTCCAACATGGTGTGGACATCGACCCAAAGGGACAGCTCCTTGGTGATCCTTTTGTATGGAAGATTGTCGATGCTGGAGTCTTGACTCGTGTCGTAAAGGATCAGGAGCAATACCCAGTGTAAGGATTCTTCTCTGAGAGAGAATTTCCTTAGAAGGAAGGCCACCCTTAGCCTTACCACGCACCCTGATGGGATTGATGCTATTCCTTAGAATAGAATTAATCTGGCGAATGTTAATCAATGGTTAGCCGTTGGGTATCGTGGATACTGTGCAGTTGGAGAGTGCTCGCAAGTAGTTCCCTGTTGGCAAGCCGTTGATGAGGGTTGTCGAACGTTTACCGATCACTTTAGCGTGATGGCAAACGGCCAGTAGCGAGAAGTATGTTGTACAGTATAACTTCTGATCTAGGAACTACAGGAAGCGGTTGAGTAGTAAGTTCGAGTCACGAACTGCTGGCAAATAACCGATGACCAATGAATCGGTGGTCTGTGCGCCGATGGTGAGTTCGAGATCAGCAAGCTGATTATGGTCCCCCCTGTTTGGTCAGAGATGAGCAAGCTGAAGATGGGCTGGTCAGAGATCAGCAAGCTGAGTTCAATGATCGAAGAAAGATGAGCAGCCCATCGGTGATCTAGTGATCAGCAAGCTGATGACTGGTTATTGACTAGCAATCGATGATTGGAAATGCTAGCAATTGGAGATCGTTAGTCATTGGAGGGACTAGAGGTCACAGATCAGCATTGAGCTAGCCATTGGCGATCTGGTGATCGGCGACCTAGCGATCAGTAAACTGTGAACTAGCCATCAGCAAACAATGATCTAGAGATCAGTCTGTTGATGCTTTCTTGTTTGCTGCCGCTGGTCTGTCAAGGAAAAAAGAAACTACAGAAGAGACAGGGACCAAGGATTCCCCGATTCGATTCCCTTGTAGGATGGAATCTTCGGGATCTTGAATCCTTCTGTGGAGCCTTATTCCTCTTTTCCCAGTGGCAATGTTTATGTGCTTGCGGGGAGGAATGGGCCAATCGTGACCTGTCCAAAAAATTTTACTCTTTTTTTTTACTGACAATTGCGCGAGTGTGTAGGTGAGTCTGGAGCGATGGCACACAGGATGATGCTGGTGCTTAATATCTGCCTGGAGAGCAGGCAAGCTCTGGTTCTTACACAAGAGCTGGTGCATTGGATCTGCAAGCCTTGACTCTTTGGCAAGAGCTGGCGTATGAATCCGGGACCCTAACTGCGCAGGGGGGCGCAGGAAAGTGAGGAAGGTCGCTGGCGTGCCGTAAGGCACTGTGTAGTTTTGTGCATTCTCCCTAGAATGCACCGAAGCGTGTGACTGGTTGCGCAAGAGTGGGAGCATTGGCGCATGCGTGAGAGTACTACGTGGAGATGTTAGCGCGTGCGTGCGGAAGACCATCGGCATCCGCACGTAGAAGACCGTCGGAGCGCACGGAAGGCTGTGTGCGTGCACTCAAGATTATTGGAGCGCGCACACATGAAGGCCGTCGGCGTGCGCCCGCGCGTAAGGCCGTCGGTGCGCTTGCGCAGTAGACTGTTAGCGCACGTGCAGGATACCATCGGAGCCCGCGCACAGAAGAAAGTCGGCACGCACACGCGCAATACTGTTGGTGCGTGTGCGGGATACCCAAGGCGCTCGCGCGAGGAAGAAAGTCGGCCCGTGCAAGCGGAACTGTTGCCGCGCGCGCGTGCAAGACTATTGGAGCGCGCGCAAGGGCATTGGCGCTTGCGCGCTTGGAAAATCATCGGCGCGCGCGGGAGACCATCGGCACCCGCACGCGGAACATCGTCGGCGCGCGTTCAAGACTGTTGGCATGCGAGCGTGCGTACGAGACTGTTGGCGCGCGCGGAGAATCGTGGGAGCTCAAGCGCGCGGAAGATCGTGGGAGCTCAAGCGCGCGGGAGACCATCGGTACCCGCGCGCAGAAGATCGTCGGCGCTCGCATGTGTAAGAATATCGGCGAGCGCACGAGGCGCGCGCGCAAGAGACCATCGGTACCCGCGCACCGAAGATCGTCGGCGCTCGCGCGAGTAAGAATGTCGGCGAGCGCGCACGCAAAGGTAGCGCTAGTAGGTTGGAGGGTCAGCTGGTAGGTTGACCAATGGCAGGACGATCAGGAACTGGGATGTGCCCTTTAAAAAAGAGCGAGCATCCACCGATGGGGACCATAAGCAGGATTGCTTTAGAGTCCAGGACCGAAGTCCTTCGTTGTAGCGCAAGGTTGCGCTGGTAGATCGGTAGGTCAGCTGGCAGGATGATCAGGAACTAGGATGTGCCCTTTGGAAGGGCACGCATCCACCGTGGGAACCGTAAAAGGTCCGTGTTAGAGTCCAGGACCGAAGTCCAAAGGACTACGTTGCAGCACAAGGTTGCGCTGGTAGATCAGTAGGTCACTGGAAGGTCTGCTTGATCCTCCGAAGAGGCGTCTCTATGAGAGGCCTCTCCCGCGAACGAGAGAGGTGACTACTTCGTAGAAGAGACTTGAAGACACTCGTGATGACGCCTCTTAGGACCGGTGGATCAGCAAGCTGACCTTAGCAGTAGCGATCCTCCGAAGAGGAGTCTCTATGAGTGGCCTCTCTCGCGAACGAGAGGGGTGAACACTTCATAGAAGAGACTAAAAGACGCCCATGATGATGCCCCTTAGGGCAGGTGGATCAGCAAGCTGACCTTAGCAGTAGCCTAGCTATCCTCCGAAGAGGAGTCTCTATGAGTGGCCTCTCTCGCGAACGAGAGAGGTGAACACTTCGTAGAAGAGACTTGCCAAGACTGTGTTCCACCCCTGAAGGAAGAGAAACTCAGCAAGGGGGGAGAGAAGTCTGACCGAAGGGCAGCAACAGTAGTCGGAGGCGATGAATTTATTAAGGTATGGGAAGTTCTCCCTCTGAAGGGAGAAACAACCTCACACCTAAGGAGGAAACCTCCCTCGGAAGGGAAGTTGTCCAACCCATGGAGGCGAACCTCCTTTAGCGTTCTAAGATGATCTGAAGTGCTGGCCATGTTGTCACGGGAGTACTTCTAAGAGAAGGGATGACGCCCATGACGACGTCCTCTGAGGGACGGCATTGACAGCAGATTCCCCAGGCATGAACATAACAGCTCTGCTTCGTTGGCACTTTTTAGTCGAACGAAGAAAAACTGCATAGTTAACTGGGAAAATAAAATTAAATAATTATCTAACAGAAATTCCCAAGGGAGGAACTTCGAGGAGAAACCCCGAGGGATAACATAAAATAAGAATTAAGTATGCGCCCTTCCTTTCCCAGATGACATCCACGGGAGAAGGGGGGGAGCGGAGTAACTGTAATAAAAACAGAATTATAATTATTCAAATCAACTAAGAATATTCACTAATAGTGAGAACCACTGACCCCCCGAAGGGAAGTGTTCCCCACGGAGAAAGCTGAAAAGTTAAAATACTATTAGATTTTCACTAAAGATAGTTAAGATAAACAATCGGAAGAGCAACCTAATCCGCACACGGGAAAGGAGCTTCCGTAATAGTACGTTGTTGTAGTAAAGGTGAACGACCTCGAGAAGAGAGAGACCGTAGTCAATCTTTAAAAGGCCTCATTCCCTTCGCTCAGAATCCAAGTTTCCCGTAGGAAAAGAGGAAGAGGCGAAGACAATAGTTGAATGAAGAGGGTCCAGGTGATGACGATTCCCCTGCGGCGGCCGAGTTAACGGATATATGCCAACGGGAAGACCGATGGACCAGAGAGGGAGAGGCCGTTCCCCACGAAGTGGAACTGTGCTGGCCTTGCTACTACGCAAGTGTCGTTGTCGTATCTCACACACACAGCACAAACACTGAAAAGGAAACTTACTATATTTCTATACACATATAGTGTATACTGTATACATAAACATTTATATATATATATATATATACAAGTACTGTATAAGAAAAATTAAGTTATAAGACAAAAATTAATGGCAGTCCAAAATAGTCGAGGAGAGAGAGGAAACAACCGTTATTTTAATGGCTCGTCATTTCAGCTATGCCGAAAGTAATACCCCTATTAAATAGCGTGGTTTGTATTCCAGTTACGGAATAAATAATTATTAAGTGCAGCATTGTACAAGCCGTACTTCACATGGATGTTTATTATTAAAGCTATTTGGACTTGATAAAATGATTGCAGGTTATAAGTACAGAACATTCTTATGTTCAAGTATGTGTATAAGGAGCATGCAAGTCATTAAATTATAAAGCAAAAATCTGACCTACATAGAAAATGGCATTACAGAAGGTCTCTTGGAACCAATTAACGACGTACAGTAGGCAGGGTATTACTATACAACAGTCAGTTGAGAATTATTAATTCACAAAATTACAAGCAAGTCTCTAAGAATTACAATCCTAAATAATTTTGAAGAGAGATAGAATTCACTTCACAACAAAAATATATATGTACCTGTACTAGTAATTTTACTAACTGGAGGTTTAGCAGACTTGAAAAAGAAATACATTATTGTAAAATGCTTTCAGTCGTAGTCTTTGTATACTTTTTCTGGACACTAATGAACATTTATATAGCAGCTAATCAGCTTAAGAGATTTCTTAATAAATTGACTAACTGATAGTTCTCTGGCATCAACCATATCAGGAAACTAAATGCAGAAAATTATTGGTAAATATTTTAGTTAAAATTCAGTTTCACAAACCTCATGTTAAATACTGTAATGTCCTGTAATTTATAACTTAAGATATCAGAAAAAATAATATATGGAAAATAGCGCAAGAGTAAGACATACAGTAATTTGATAAAAAGTATGCAAGTATTTACAGCAGTCATAAAGATTATACAAAATATTGTTCTGCATTGTACAGTAATATACATGCAACGTAATTAATTGATTATCAAAGTGACGTGTCATCAAATTTGTGCAAAAAATAATCTGATCACACACAATATTTGATAAAAAGAGATTCTCTCATTTTACTAACCTCATACACAGCAAAGAAGCATTTGCTTCCAGCTTGACAAAAAATGTTTAGAGGGGTCCATCACTGTAAATCGTACTTGTCTTATAACAACTGATGTCTGATATTTAACAAAATATGCTAAGGGATACGTCCTTTATCAAAAATTTACAGTACTGATTATGGCAACTCATCCATGACTGCATCAACATTTATTTTCATCCTGTTATACAAATACTTTATCATAAAACATACCAATACTAGTCTCTGTTTTCGCTCTCAAGGTTACATAATAAAAAACTAACATCACACAATAAAACAAAAAAATTTATAAAATTGATTGCTTTTCTTAGTAATTGTAATAACCAAGAACGAAGAATAACGACAATGTAACAAATAAACAAGGATATAGTCTAAATCGAAGCCTCTGAGGCGAGTACAAACTAACAGACTAAATCGCTAAACTTTAATTCGCTATTCTTTAAATCGCTATTCTTCGTAGGTCCAAATTGGACTTGCAATCAAATAAATACCATAGTAAAAACTAATAAAAATTAATGATAACACAAAAAGGCCATAAAACGTAAGTGATATAACCTAGATGACAGAGTACCAGATGGGCAAAAATAACTAGAATATTTACCGAAGCGAACATAACCCAAAATGGCTGCCGATACCTCGGCAGGACAATCGCTTCTAAAACTAAAAACCACCATATTGGAAACAGAACAAATGCCCGGTACTGTCAAAAGCTGCCAAAACAAACTATGGTACTTAACATTGGTAAGGGTGAAGTAGCAACGTCAGTCATGTTGAAATAACGAGAAACTCTTCGAAAATACACTGTGCCCAAAAAACTCAACTTGTATGCAAGTTCCAAATCAGAAGGATGACCTGGTGAGCGCGAGTGGTAGGTGTCGGTAGGGTAACCCAACTGTATTCTCTAGGGCCTGTCACGGCCCTCCCTCTTTGATGAAGGGATTATCTAAATGGAAGACAGCCTGTGAATAGTGTTTTACAAACGCCCTTGTTAGATATACGACACCAACAAGGTGCTCGCGCGAGGGTTGTAACCTCTGCATTCCATGCTTTTAATTTTCTCTGGTATATTTGGAAGATTTATATCAGAAAAAGTACAAAGAAGGACTTTTCGCCGGCCATCACAGGTCTCTCCCCAAAAATAGATTTTTCCTTCGTCAAAATCCCTTTTATCATAAAACATACCAGATTCACTTACCTTGTAAACTCTGATGGAAACATGACAAATTCGGAGATAATTTGTAGTTTTCCTAACTATACAAACCTTAGCTATCTAATAGGGGTTATTACTTTCGGCGTAGCTGAAATGACACGCCATTAGAATTTTAACGAGGGTTTACTACCCCACCGCTAGTTAGCGGGGGGGTAGGGGGGGTAGCTTGCTACCCTCCCCCTCACACACACCTGTGCTTGAGCTCACTTTACTTGGAGGTAGGACTTCAAGGGGGATAGGGCTGGCGGGCAAGTTTGATTAAATAGCTAAGGTTTGTATAGTTAGGAAAAATACAAATTATCTCCGAATTTGTCATTTGTTCCGTAACTGACATACAAACCACGCTATTTAATAGGGGTGACTCACCCATTAGGAAGGGTGGAAAGTCCCTGCCAGTACTGGCTTTTGGCTTTGCCCGGGGACTCATTATTTGAGTGTGTCCGCACTCAGCAATAAGGAGTCCCTGCGCCTCGCTAGAACCTTGCTACGCAAGGACTCTGGCCTATGCAAGCTGTGTGTGAAGATATAATAAAGTGTGACTCGTCCTAGGAAGTTGACCTGTAGTCCTTTAGATGGAAACTTTAGGCTAGGACTCTCCCAATATCACCTCGTCAGGGTATGGGGACGTGACAGTATTATCTTAATACTAGGAACACAAGGAAACATGACAAATTCGGAGATAATTTGTATTTTTCCTAACCATACAAACCTTAGCTATTTTCATTGGGTTTACCTTTTAGTGTAGCTAAAATGACGAGCCAATAGTTTTTAACGAGGGTTAATTACCCCCCCCCGCTAGTTAGCGGGGGTAGGGGAAGGGATAGCTTGCTACCCCTCCCCCCCCACACACCGGTGATTTGCTTCACTTCACTTAGAGGTAGGACTTGACTTGGGGGCCAGGGCTGGCTGGCAAATATGTGTAAATAGCTAAGGTTTGTATGGTTAGGAAAAATACACATTATCTCCGAATTTGTCATTTGTTCCGTAACCGAAATACAAACCACGCTATGTACATTGGGTGACTTACCCCTTAGGAAGGGTGGAAAGTCCCCAGCCTTACTGACTTCGGCTTTGCCCGGGGACTCCATCCTTCAGTGAGTAGCACTTGAGAGAAGGAGCCCCTGCACCTCACAAGTTCCTTGCATCGCCAGGAACGAGTGGCCTACATAAGTTGTGTGTGGAGGAAGGTGTGACTCATCCTATGAAGTTGACCTTGAGACCTTTAGATAGGAATCTAGGATAGGACGTTCCCAATACCACCTCGTCAGGGTATGGGGGACGCAACAGTATTAAGCTTAATACTAGGAGCACAAGGAAGCATGGGTTACCTGCAGAGGTCGAGGTCAGCTATGCGAGGACCAGGATGCTGCTTCCCCAAGAGAGGGGAGAATGAAGAAAGAAGTAAGGGTCAGGCATACTCTTTCATTCACACAGACTAAAACCGGGTAACAACGCCCTCAACCTACTGCTACTTGTTCATAAAGGAGCCTGAGGTTAGACCAGCTGTTGTGCAGCCACCACAGGGCCGATAGAAAACGTATCGAGGCTCCTGTGGGTCACGTCCTGCAGGTAGTGGGCTGTGAAGGTCGTCTGACGCTTCCAGACCCCAGCTTGAAGCACCTGCGTCACAGAGAAGTTTCTCTTGAAGGCCAGGGACGTAGCAACACCCCTGACATCGTGTGCCCTAGGGCGACGTGACGGAGGAGGGTCTGGATTCAAGGCATGGTAGATAACCCTTCGAATCCAAGCTGAGATGGTGTTCCTGGTGACCCTCCTCTTCGTCCTGCCTGTGCTCACAAACAATGCTCGCACTTGAGGACGAACTGCAGCTGTTCTCTTCAAGTAGTACCTCAGACACCTCACTGGACATAGTAGCAGCTGGTCTGGGTCACTTGTTACAGAGTGGAGACTCGCGATCCTGAAAGAGTCGAACCGAGGATCCGGCACTCCAGGATTCTGAGTCTTGGCCACAAACTCAGGGACGAACCTGAACGTTACCTCCCCCCATCCCCTTGAATGGGCGATGTCATACGAGAGATAATGAAGTTCACTAACCCGCTTGGCCGAAGCCAAAGCGAGCAGGAAAGCCGTCTTCCAAGACAGGTGGCGATCGGAGGCCTGGCGTAATGGTTCGAAGGGAGGTCTCTTAAGAGCCCTGAGGACCCGAACCACGTTCCAAGGAGGAGGTCTCACTTCCGACTGGGGGCAGGTAAGCTCATAGCTACGTATGAGTAGAGAGAGCTCCAGCGAGGAAGAAATGTCCACGCCCTTCAGCTTAAAGGCCAAGATTAAGGCTGAGCGATAGCCTTTCACCGCCGAGACAGAAAGGCGCATTTCCTCCCGCAGATATACGAGAAAGTCCGCTATTGCTGGTATAGTGGCATCGAGTGGAGAGATACCCCTCCCACGACACCAACCACAAAAGACTCCCCACTTCGCCTGGTAGACTCCCTCAGAGGACCTTCGCAGGTGCCAGACATTCTCTCCGCAACCTGTTGCGAAAAGCCTCTCTCCGTGAGGAGACGCTGGATAGTCTCCAGGCGTGAAGCCAAAGCGAGGCCACGGCCTTGTGAGGGACGTTGGAGTGGGGTTGTCTAAGAAGCTCGTGTCGTGGAGGAAGCTCCCTCGGAAGCTCTGTCAGGAGCTGCAGAAGATCCGGGAACCATTCCGAGTGATGCCATAGCGGAGCTACCAGAGTCATCGAACAGTTGACCGATAGTCTGGTCCTGTTGAGCACCCTTCTCATCAGACAGAACGGTGGGAAGGCGTACACGTCGATGTTGTCCCACCGTTGCTGGAAAGCATCTTGCCAGAGTGCCTTGGGGTCCAGGACTGGGGAGCAGTACAGAGGCAGCTTGAAATTCAACGCTGTCGCGAACAGGTCCACGGTCGGGGAACCCCACAAAGTCAGGACTTTGTTGGCTATCTGAGGATCCAAAGACCACTCGGTACTCACTATCTGCGAGGCCCTGCTCAGACTGTCGGCGAGCACATTCCTCTTGCCAGGAATGAAGCGAGCTGATAGTGTTATCGAGTGGACTTCGGTCCACCTCAGAATCTCTACTGCAAGATGGGATAGCTGCTGCGAAAAAGTGCCTCCCTGCTTGTTGATATACGCCACTACCGTGGTGTTGTCGCTCATCACCACCACGGAGTGACCCGCCAGGGTCTGTTGGAACTGTTGAAGAGCCAGAAAGACGGCCTTCAACTCTAGCAGGTTGATGTGCAGGCACTTTTCTGATTCTGACCAAAGGCCTGAGGTCCTCTGGTTCAGAACGTGCGCCCCCCCCACCCTTCTTTTGACGCGTCCGAAAACAGAGTCAATTCCGGGAGGAGGACGAGAAGACTCACTCCCTTCCGCAGGTTCTCGTCGACCAGCCACCACCGCAAGTCCGTCCGTTCCAAAGATCCTATCGGGATCAGAATGTCCGGGGAATCGGATCCTTGATTCCACCGGGACTTGAGCTGCCACTGCAGGGATCTCATCCTGAGGCGGCTGTTTGGAACCAGACGAGCCAGGGAGGACAGGTGACCTAAGAGACGCAACCACGATTGGGCGGGGAGCTCCTCTCGCCTGAGGAAGGGTTCCGCCACCCTCCTCAGCCTTGCTGTCCTATCGTCTGATGGAAAGGCTTTGTGGAGATTGGTGTCTATCAGCATGCCTAGATAAACCAGTCATTGGGACGGCTGCAGAGAGGACTTCTCGAGGTTTACCACGATCCCCAGATCCTGGCAAAGACCTAGAAGCTTGTCTCGGTGCCGAAGAAGGGTCGACTCCGAGTCTGCTAGGATCAGCCAGTCGTCCAGATAGCGAAGGAGACGAATGCCGTTCCTGTGCGCCCAAGATGAAATCAGGGTGAACACTCTGGTGAACACCTGAGGAGCTGTGGAGAGACCGAAACACAGCACCTTGAACTGGTATATCTTGTCGTCTAGGCAGAATCTCAAGTACTTCCCGGAAGACGGATGGATTGGAATCTGGAAGTACGCGTCCTTTAGATCCAGTGTGCACATGAAGTCTTGTGGTCTCACCGCAAGTCTGACCGTGTCCACTGTCTCCATGCTGAACCGGGTTTGCTTGACAAACCCGTTCAGAGCTGAGAGGTCGATGACAGGTCTCCAGCCTCCAGACGCCTTCTTTACAAGAAAGAGTCGACTGAAGAAGCCTGGGGAGCTGTCTTCGACCTCCTGGAGAGCACCCTTCTTGAGCATAGTCTCGACTTCGGCCCGAAGGGCCAGCCCCTTTGCCGATCCCGTGGCATAGGAGCTCAACGACACTGGATTCGCTGTCAGGGGAGGTTGAGATGTTGTGAACGCGACGCGATAGCCTTGGCCGATCACTGAAACCGTCCAAGCATCGGCCCCGTGTTGCTGCCACCTGCGGACGCAACGTTGAAGGCATCCCCCCACAGGTGGACACGCAGGGGGACTGCCACCCCTAGGGTTTGCGGCCGCGGACGCTCCCCCTAGGAGTCTTGCCTCCCCTGAAGGACTTGCCGCCCCTCTTGACCTTGGCTGGAAAGGGCTGGGGCTTATACACTACTTTCTTAACTGCCGGTGTCTGCTTCGGAGCCTTACGAGGCTGCTGCTGCTGTTGCGGCGGAGCTGGAGGCTTATAGGGCCGAGCTGTAAGGGCCCTATGGAGGAGGGAGTCCGTGCTAGATTTCCTCCACCTCTCAGCAGTTCGCTCCATATCCTGTGGCTCAAACAGATTCTCCCCAAGAAGGGAAGCATGTCTGAGCCTACAGACATCCACGGCGGGGACCTTCGAGTGGAATCTCTCGGTCACCGCATCGCGCCGCTTCAAAACAGAGTTGGCCCACAGGGTGGTGACCTGGTGAGCCAGGAACTCGATGGAGCGGGTGCCCGAGAGTAAGAAGGTCTCCAGGGCCTTCCTATTGGTCTCCTTAGACAAGTCCTCGGAGCGCAATAGGATGCCTGCATGGCGCACTTCGCGACCTTCTCATGGCTCAGGATCTCCGACGCCGAGAACGACACCTGCCGGGCAGAAAGCTTCTCGAGGGGAACTCCCTTAGCCAGCTTCTCCACGGAGTGATGGAGAGGAAGAGCGAGACTGGACTCGCCCAAGATCTCAAAATACCTCCTCTGCTAGAGACGAGGAGGATGGATGAGTTTGTTCCCGGCAGAGGAACGACTGGAGGAGGCAAGAATCGCGAGCTGGGCGTTGGCCCTGGCTCTGGCACTTTTCAGTCCCCGAGACCAGGGCAGAGCCGCACTGGACTTAGGGGCTTTCTGAACGTCGAACACTTTGTCCAAGACTGTGTCCTTGCCTTCTCGGGGGGCGATCACGGGGTCCATGAACCCGTTGAGTTGCCTCATCAGGATCAGGACCTGACAGAAGGCATGTTCAGATTCCTGCTGATCTCCTTGCGGGCTGGCAGCTAAGTCTCCTGTCCCCGGAATCTCTTCCTGGGGTGAAGCGTGGACGTTCCCCCGGGGACCCGCGGGTTCCTGGCGAATCCTTGAAGACGATTTCGGGATGGTCTTGGAGTCCTTGGGTTCCCTCCTGGAAGGGATATAGGTTCCCAACAAAGAGGTTCGAAGAGCCCCTTCCGCACGAGACGATTCTCCTCCATGAAGAGAAGGCTCCCCCCTTGGTGCTGAGGGGAAGACTATCGCTTCACTGGACTCACCCGAGGACGGAAAAGCCTCGTCCACGGGAGAAGGAGAAAACGCTTGCGCAGGGGAAGGGGCCTTCCCGACCGACCTCCTAGGAACCAACTTCTCCCTGGGGGAAGTCACCACGAAGTCCACTCCTCTCTTTCTCTTCAGCGTAGGTGAGGCAGCCGTTGGTTTGTTGCCCTAATCGGCGAGTGCTGGCTTCATTACCCTCACTAACGCCCGCATCAAAAGGACCAAACCAAGTCTGTTGTTCCACGGACACAGAGTCCGAAATCATCGCTGGAGGGAAAGGTATCGGGCGATCCTTCGGAGTGGACACCACTGGACCTGCCTGAAAAGGAAAGGGGGAAGAAAGATGCACTGACCTCTCTGAAGTGTCTTCCCTGTCCTGCACAACAGTCCTGCGTTTCAATGGCGGCGATCCAGAGCGCGGTCTGGGAACAAGCGTTCCTGCTGCTGTCACTGGCTGTGAAATTCGGCGCGAACGGTGGTCGCGCGTGCGCGCAGGCGAGTGGGCGCGAGGGCGTACAGGCGAACGAGCGCGTGAGCGAGCCAGTGAACGAATGCGTTGGCGCGATGGCGAGGGAACGTGTTGCCGCGTGGGCGAGTGAGAATGTTCCGAAGATCGCTGGCGACGTTGGAGAGCGAGGGAGAGCGATTGCGAGCAGGCGATCGGTGGTGCGCAGGCGAGCGATGGCGCGTTGGCGAGCGATAGCGCGTAGGTCGCGCAGGGGAACGATCGCGCGAAGGCAAACGATCGCGCGAAGGCAAACGATCGCGCGAAGGCGAGCTAGCAGAGGGCGAACCATGTCCTTCCAGAACCTCTGGGCGACGGCGCGTTGGAGAACGCATGCGCGCAGGCGATAGGTCACGCGGGCGATCCGGAGATCGCCGATGTTCAGGTGATCGCTGACGCGTAGGAGAACGCTGACGAGCAGGCGATTGTTGAATCGTCTGTGATCGCTGGCGAGCAAGAGGGCGACGCGTGGAATCCTGTGAAGGAACAGTCGGCGCGGTGCGTTCACGAACAGGAACAGGAAGCGCGTAGGCGCGTGGGCGAACATGTGCTTTAGAAACTCGCGCTGGAGAACGTGGGCGATGTTGTGCAAGAACAAGCTGAGGATCGCGAGAGCGCTCAGGAGACTGATGGCGCGCAGGGTGCACAACAGGAACTGCAGGATATTCGGAGACCACAGGGGAGCGCTGGCGAGCAGAAGGGCGATGATCCTCAGAAGAGTGCTGACGAACAGGAGAGCGCTGACGAACAGGAGAGCGCTGACGATCAGAAGAGCGCTGACGAGCAGGAGAGCGCCTGTGCGCTAACACTGCAGAAGGGCGAGCAGGGGAACGCTGGCGCGCTGGGCGCTCTTCAAGAACAACAGGTTGAAGGATGTCCTCAGGAGAGCGCTGGCGAGAAGAAGGGCGAACATCAGGAGAGCGCTGGCGAACAGGAGATCACTGACGAACAGGTGAGCACTGACGAGCAGGAGAGCGCCTGTGCGCTAGCACTGCACGTGTAAGGGAAGAATCCCTTTGCCCCGAGGGGACCGTTGCCCGTCGGGTGACGAGGTCAGGTTGCTGAACATCTGCCCCAGAAGGTAAAGGTCTAGCAGGCGTAGGAGACCGATCCCCAGAGAGGTCTAATGAAGCTGGAGCTGCAGGCTGTTTACGGCGAGGAGAGTCCCCTTCAGAGGAAGAAGATCCAAAAAGGCGCCTCTTAACACCCTTATAAAGAGACGGGAGGCCCTTGCGACGCAGCGGACGGTGAGCCTTACGGCGAAGGCGGCCACGAGGAAGATCGTCAGGACCATCAGTCCTCCGAAGGGGAGTCTCAGTCAAGGCACTCCCCTTAGAGGGAAGCTGGACAGCAGAAGAGCCCGTAAGACTCCCTTCCCCCTTCGAAGGATGTACGGAAGGGGGAGGAGAGCCGTCAGCACCAAAATCCCCAACTGCACCTGCAGAGGATTGCCCCGCCCCGTCGGAGGCCTCTGCCACCACGACGTCGACGATAGACAAAGGGTCTACCTCTGCTATCACCGGCGACTGCTTAACGGCGGCCCCCAACTGGACAAGGTCAATCAGGGCAACCCTGGAGGGCAAGCCCTTAAGCCCCAGGGAAGCCCAAATCTGTAAAAGATCATCATTAGACAGTGATTCATCAATAACCTCCCCCGGAGGAGGAGGAGGAACCGCCCCGCTATGGGAGGCGACGCCCTCTCCCCCCACCCAAGGTCGGGAAACAGAACTAGGGCCTGTGCTCCCACTTCGCCGACTCTCCTTAGGAGCCGAACGAGGGGGAGCTTCGGAGGAGGTTTGGGCGGCGAAAGAAGAGTCCCGAGAACCTTCCTCCTTCAAGGCAACCCCGGAAGGAGAACGGTCTCTCTTGGACTTCTTCTTACGCCGGCGGCCAAACCTCTCCCACTGGGAGGCAGACCACTCCCTGCACTCACTACACATATTTTCCTGATCACACTGTCGGCCTCGACACTGCGGGCAAAGGGTGTGAGGATCCGCGTCCGTGGCCGACATAAAGGTACCACAAGGGCGGCCGGCAATTCCAGGGCACGTACGCATAGTAATAATAAAGGTGGTCAACTTCTAACACACACACACAACTGAAAGAAAAAGCAGAAAAAAGATTAAAGGCTGTCAACGAGGACGATGGACAGACACGTCTGTTCATCGCCGGAGCCAAAAGTGAAGTGAAGCAAATCACCGGTGTGTGGGGGGGGAGGGGTAGCAAGCTATCCCTTCCCCTACCCCCGCTAACTAGCGGGGGGGTAATTAACCCTCGTTAAAAACTATTGGCTCGTCAATTCAGCTACGCTAAAAGGTAAACCCAATGTAAATAGCGTGGTTTGTATTTCGGTTACGGAACAAATGGTTTACCTGCAGTGGTTTGAGGTCAGCTGTGCAGAGAACCCAGGATGCTGCTTTCCCCAAGAGAAGGGAGGATGAAGAAAAGAATAAGGGCCAGACAAACCTTTTCATTCATGCAGACTAAGACCGGGTAACAATGCCTTCAACCTTCTGCTACTTGTCCACTAAGGAGCCCGAGGTTTTAAACCAGCTGTTGTGCAGCGACCACAGGGCCGATAGAAAACGTATCGAGCCTCCAGTGGGTCACGTCTTGCAGGTAGTGGGCTGTGAAGGTCGTCTGACGCTTCCACACCCCAGCTTGAAGAACCTGCGTCACTGAGGAATTCTTCTTGAAGGCCAGGGACGTAGCTACGCCCCTGATATCATGTGCTCTAGGGCGACCTGACGGAGGAGGGTCTGGATTCAGGGACAGATGGATCACCCTACGAATCCATGCCGAGATGGTGTTCTTGGTGACCCTCCTCTTAGTCCTCCCAGTGCTAACAAACAATGCTTGCACCTGAGGACGGACTGCAGCCGTTCTTTTGAGATATAGCCTCAGCCTCCTTACTGGGCACAGTAGGAGATGGTCTGGATCATCTGTTACAGAACGAAGACTCGAAATCTGGAAGGAGTCGAAGCGAGGGTCCGGCACCCCCGGATTTTGAGTCTTAGCAATAAACTCAGGGACGAATTTGAACGTTACCTTCCCCCCATCCCCTTGAATGGGCAATGTCATATGAGAGACCATGAAGTTCACTGACTCGCTTGGCCGAAGCCAAAGCTAGTAGGAACACCGTCTTCCAAGTTAGATGGCGATCTGAAGCCTGGCGTAATGGTTCATAGGGAGGTCTCTTAAGAGACCTGAAAACTCAAACCTCGTTCCATGGAGGAGGTCTCACTTCCAACTGAGGGCAGGTAAGTTCATAACTTCGTATGAGTAGGGAAAGTTCCAGCGAGGAACAAATGTCCATTCCTTTGAGCCTGAAGGCTAGACTTAAGGCTGAGCGATAGCCTTTCACCGCCGAGACTGAAAGGCGCATTTCTTCCCGCAAATACATGAGGAACTCCGCTATTGTTGGAATAGTGGCATCGAGTGGAGAGATACCCCTTCCACGACACCAACCACAGAAGACTTTCCACTTTGCCTGGTAGAAAGATGCGGATGATTTTCCCAGTTGTCCAGACATGCTAATCGCAACTTGTTGCGAAAATCCTCTCTCAGCGAGGAGATGCTGGATAGTCTCCAGGCGTGAAGTCTTAGCGAAGCTACAGCTTTGTGGAAGATGTTGGCATGTGGTTGTCTGAGTAGATCGTGCCGTGGAGGAAGTTCTCTCGGAAGCTCCGTTAGGAGCTGCAGAAGGTCCGGAAACCATTCCGTGTGATGCCATAGTGGAGCTATGAGGGTCGTTGAGAGATTGACCGATATTCTGGTCTTGTTGAGCACCCTCCTCATCAGACAGAACGGGGGAAAGGCGTACACGTCGATGTTGTCCCACCGTTGTTGGAAGGCATCTTGCCAGAGCGCCTTGGGATCCGGGACTGGGAAGCAGTATAGTGGAAGATTGAAGTTCAGCGCTGTCGCGAACAGATCCACAGTCGGAGAACCCCACAAAGTCAGGACTTTGTTGGCTACTAGATGATCCAAAGACCACTCGGTACTCACTATCTGAGACGCTCTGCTCAGACAGTCGGCGAACACATTCCTCTTGCCAGGAATGAAACGTGCCGATAGTGGAATCGAGTGGACTTCGGTCCATCTCAGTATCTCTACTGCAAGATGGGATAGCTGCCTCGAAAAGGTACCTCCTTGCTTGTTGATGTAAGCCACTACTGTGGTGTTGTCGCTCATCACCACTACAGAGTGACCCGCCAGGCATTGTTGGAACTGTTGAAGGGCCAATAAAACGGCCTTCATCTCTAGAAGATTTATATGGAGGCACTTTTCTGATTCTGACCACAGGCCTGAGGTCCTGTGGTGTAGAACGTGGGCCCCCCACCCTTTCTTTGAGGCGTTCGAAAACAGCATCAAATCCGGGGGGAGGACGAGAAGATCCACTCCTCTTCGTAGGTTCTCGTCTGTCACCCACCACTGGAGGTCCGTCCGTTCCGCAGGTCCCATAGGGATCATAACATCCGGGGAATCGTAACCTTGATTCCACCGGGACTTGAGTCACCATTGGAGGGATCTCATCCTGAGGCGACCGTTGGGAACTAGACGAGCCAAAGATGAGAGGTGACCGAGGAGACGTAACCACGATTGGGCTGGAAGCTCTTCTCGTCTGAGAAAAGGACTTGCAACCTTCCTCAGCCTTGCTATCCTGTCGTCTGATGGGAAGGCTTTGTGGAGATTGGTATCTATAATCATGCCTAGGTATACCAGTCTTTGAGTGGGGAGCAGAGAGGACTTCTCGAGATTTACCATGATCCCCAGATCCTGGCAAAGTCTCAGAAGTTTGTCTCGTTGTTGAAGAAGGGATGACTCTGAGTCTGCTAGGATGAGCCAGTCGTCCAGATAACGGAGGAGACGGATGCCGATCCTGTGTGCCCACAACGATATTAGGGTGAACACTCTGGTGAAAACCTGTGGTGCTGTGGAGAGACCGAAACACAGCACCTTGAACTGGTACTCCTTGTTGTCTAGGCTGAATCTTAAGTACTTCCTTGAAGACGGATGGATTGGGATCTGGAATTACGCGTCCTTCAGATCCAGTGTGCAACTGAAATCTTGAGATCTCACTGCAAGTCTGACCGTGTCTGCGGTCTCCATGCTGAACGGAGTTTGCTTGACAAACTTGTTCAGAGCCGAGAGGTCGATGACTGGTCTCCAGCCTCCAAACGCCTTCTTTACAAGAAAGAGTCGACTGAAGAAACCTGGGGACCCGTCGAGGACCTCCTGGAGAGCGCCCTTCTTCAACATGGTTTGGACTTCTGCCTGAAGGGCCTGCCCCCTTGCTGATCTCATGGCAAGGGAGCTCAATGACACTGGATTCGTCGTCAGGGGAGGTAGAGATGTTGTGAACGGGACGCGATATCCCTGACTGATTAAGGAAATCGTCCAGGAATTGGCCCCGAGTTGCTGCCACCTGTCTACGCAACTTTGAAGGCATCCCCCCACTGGTGGACATGCAAGGGGACTGCCAATCCTAGCATTTGTGGCCTCGGCTGCTCCCTCTAGGATTCTTCCCTCCCCTGGAGGGCTTCTTGCCTTTCCTGTCCTTAACAGGAAAGGGCTTGGACACCACTGTCTTCGCTGCCGTTGTCGGTTTCGTGGTCTTGGTAGGACGGGGCTGCTGGGGTGCTGGAGGTTTATAGGGCTTGGATGTCAAAGCCCTATGTAGGAGGGAGTCTTGGTGGGACTTCCTCCACCTCTCAGCGGCATGCTCCACGTCCTTAGGCTCAAACAGGTTCGTTCCCATCACGTAAGAATGTCTGAGCCTGCTGATCTCAGTGCTAGGGACCTTTTGATGGAACCTCTCAGACGCCGCATCCCAACGTTTCAGGATGGTGTTTGCCCACAAGTTCGAGACTTGGTGGGTCAGAAACTCGATCGTGCGAGTGCCTGAGAGTAAAAAGGTGACCATAGCTTTCCTGGTACGTTCTTTGGATAAATCCCCCGAACGTATCAGGATACCTAAGGTCCCTAACCAGATATCCAGCCACGAAGTGACCTGCATGGCACACTTCGCAACCTTCTCCTGATTAAGGATCTCAGTCGCTGAGAATGGGACCTGCCGGTTGGAGAGTCTCTCAAGAGGGACTCCCCTGGTAAGCTCTTCCAATGAATGATGAAGGGGAAGAGCTAAACAAGGCTCCTCTAAGATCTCGAAGTACCTCCTCTGCTGTACACGAGGAGGTGGGAGAAGCTTGTTGCCGGCACTAGATCGGCTAGAGGAGGCTAGCTCGGAGAGCTGGACTACAATCTTGTCCCTGGCACTCTTAACCCCTTGAGACCAGGGCAAAGCTGCACTGGCCTTAGAGGGTTTTTGAGTCCCAAACACTCGGTCCAAGACCGTGTCTTTGCCCTCTCGAGGAGGAATCTTTGGGTCTGCAAACCCATTGAGAGTCCTCATAAGGGTCAGAACCTGCCAAAATGCATGTTCTGACTCCTGCAGCTCTCCTCCTGAAGGACTACCAGCGAAGTCTCCTGTCCCCAAAGGCTCTTCTTGGGGAGACTCGCGGACGTTCTCCGAATGACTGGCTGGCTCCGGTCTAAGTCTTGACGAGGACTTTGGTACTGTCTTGGAGTCCTTCGACTCCCTCCTGGAAGGGATGCAGGACTCCAACAATGACGGAGGTAGGCTCTTCTCCGGCCCCCAACCCAAGAAGACTTTTCAGCGCGAGGTGGGGTTTCCCTTGTTGGTGCGATGGGGGAACGTCTCACCTCACGTGACTCCCCTGAGAACGGAAAATCCTCCTCCGAAGGGAAGGGAGAAAAAGTCTGGGGGGGAGGGGGCCTGCCCCAAAGGCTTATGAGGAGACAGCTTAGTCCTCGGAAAAGTCACCGCGTCCGAAACTCCTCTTTTTCTCTTCAGGGGAGTAGACGCCGCCAAGGATTTGTGTCCCAGTTCAGAGAGAACAGGCTTAAAAGCCTGCGTGACTCCTCTGATCAGTGCCCCAAACCAAGGATGCTGGCTGAAGGCTGCGCTGTCAGACACTCCCTCTGGAGGGACAGGGATCGACCGATCCCTGGGAGGAGTTTCCATAGGGGGGTTCGCCTGAAAAGAAAAAGCAGACAAAGAAGAAATGTCCCTGGACCTTTCTGGAACCTTCCCCCTACCGGCGAGCGCGCTGTTCTGCGCTTGCTGGGGGGGGGGGGAAATGTGGCGATGGCAACCTTGCCGCGCGTTGTCCTGCAGCCTCGTGCGTGGGAGGATATTGACGAGCGCGCGCTCGCGCAATGGGGAATACCCGGGGTCACGTGCGGGAGACTTGGCGCGCGCGCGAGGGCGATTGCGAGGGTGCGCGCGGGCGAGCGATGGCGCGTAGGAGCGTGCGCAGGAGACATCAGAGGGTGCGCAGGAAGCAGATTGCGTGCTCGCGCACGCTAGGGTGAATGTTCGCGCGCGCGCAGGATCAGGATGCAGAGCCCGTGCGGGCGAGGGATCGTGCGCTCTAGATGATGTCGTTGTGCGCACGCGCGCAGGAGAGATATCTCTTGCACGTGGGCGCGCAGCTGGATCCTGCGTACGTTGGCGCACATCAGGCTGGCGATGCATCACTGCTGTGGGAGATAGGCGTGGGCGCGCATTCTCGTGGGCGCGTGTAGGTGACTGCGCGCGATCGCGCGCTGGCGAGGGATGGCGCGCAGGTGAAGGCAGACGGCGCGTTGGCGAGTAGGGGAAGTCTTAAACTTCTCTACTGCACCCAGATCCGAAGATCGTGGGCGCGGAGAGCGCTGGCGTGCAGGAGAATGTTGGCGCGCATGGCGCGCAGCGGCGCGCTTTATCAAGAACATCGGCAACAGGTGCACGCTGGCGAGCTTTATCACGAACATTGGCAACAGGTGCGCGCTGGCGCGCTTTATCAGGAACGTTGGCAGCAGGTGCGCGCTGGTACGCAGGTGAGCGCTGGCGCTATATCAGCAACAGTAGGAGAGCGTCTGTGAACTAACTCCGAAACCTCAGAGAGGTCAGCTGAACGTTGGCGCGCATGCTTGGCATGGCGCATAAGGGACGTATGCGCTAATTTGCGCGTATGCTCTTGTTGCCCCGAAGGGACCGTTGCCTGTTTTATAAAAACAGGATTAGTTGGCGCCCACAGCGCATCAGCAGCCAGGAACGGCGACGGCAGGTCAGCAGGTCTGACGGGTGGAAGGTCGGCGTGCCCTTTGTAAGGACGACCTTCCACCGAAGGGGATCGCGAACGATCCGCAGAGAGGTCCAGGGTTGTAGCAGGAACAGTCGGAGATCGATGACAAGGCTCCTTTGCGGTGGACTGCGACGATGACGTTAAACCGAAGAGGCACCTCCTTACACCCTTGTGAGGTGAAGGAAGGCCTCTCCGGCGAAGAGGAAGGCGAGCCTTATGACGTATGCGCCCTCTGGGGGCCGTTGGGTCAGCAAGCTGACCATCAACAGTCCTCCGAAGAGGAGTCTCTGTGAGTGAACTCCCACGATGGGGAGAATCACCGGCAGGAGAGACTGTTGGACTTAGTTTCTCCCTCGAAGGTTGAGCAGAGGGAGAAACTGAGCCTTCAGCTACAGCAGGTTGAGCAGTTGCAGAGGTATTAGGAAATAACGCATCGGATACCTCTGCCACCACAACGTCGACGATAGACAGAGGATCAACCTCTGCCAAAGTTGGCAATTGCTTGACAGCGGCACCCAACCGGATGATGTCAAACAAGGCTTCCTTGGAGGGCGAACCCTCGAGCCCCAAGAAAGACCAAAGCTGGAATAAATCAGTTACATTAACATTAATATTTATATCCTCCCCCGGGGGAAGAGGTGGAGCTGCCTCGCTAGGGGAGGCAATGCCATCTCTCGAACCCCGAGATCAGGAAACAGAACCATGGTCTACGCTACCACTCGACAGTTTCTCGGAAGAAACCGATCGAGTGGGAGCTTCGGAGGAGGTTTCGGCAACGGAAGAAGAGTCCTTGGGTTTTTCTCCTTTCAAAGAAATCTTTGAAGGAGAAATATCCCGCCTGGACTTCTTCTTCCGTCGCCGAGAAAACCACTTCCACTGGGAGGTAGACCACTCCCTACACTCACCACACTTATTACTACTATCACACCGTTGGCCCCTACAGTAAGGACAAAGGGTGTGAGGGTCTGTCTCGACCGCCGACATTAATGTACCACAAGGGCGGTCGGGTAATCCAGGACATTTGTGCATGATCGCAGACGCCAACTTCACAAACAAACCTGTATGAGAGAAAGCAAAAAGACATTAATGGCTGTCAGAGAGGCGAGGGTGAGAGCGGACACATCCGACTACCACCCGAGCCGAGAGCAAAGTGAGCTCAAGCACAGGTGTGTGTGAGGGGGAGGGTAGCAAGCTATCCTCCCTACCCCCCCGTTAACTAGCGGTGGGGTAGTAAACCCTCGTTAAAAATCTAATGGCTCGTCATTTCAGCTACGCCGAAAGTAATAACCCCTATTAAATAGCATGGTTTGTATGTCAGTTACGGAACAAATCAATATCCAAACATATAACTAGAGTATCCAAACGAAAAACCAATCAAGCGAGTCATAAAACCAGAATTATTGTACTTCACCAAAGGGACAGCAATAATCAGTCAAAAAGCGAGGAGAATATCCAACCAATGTTACCGCTAGCGCCGGCAGGGAAGATATGAATACCGATGGAATGGTTTCTAGGTACGTCGCCAGAGGCGCACAGGTAGCACACCTGGCTATCCAATCGGCGACTGGCGCGAGTTTTGAATTTTTCTGCCGTGACGTCAGGGACGTAAGCTGTATATATAACCACCAGCTAAACTTTTCATTACTAAACATTTATGAAACACACTCTGATGACTAACATAACAGACACGGCATGAACCTATTCATTAACTATAAATCTTTTTCAAAATAGTTTGGCAACAACTAAAGAATAGTTCTACATCCATTAAATTGAGATATGACTTGAGAGTAAAACTTACAATGGCATCTCCTCCTGTGGAACGTAACCATCTTTCACCCTTCTGGCTTTCCGCCAAGTGCCATCAGGACGCTGTGAAGCTGGGATGAAACATTGCCCTGCAGTGGTAACAAAAAAGAGAGTTGTAGCAAAGTTATTCATGAATATTAATTAGCTTTGGCAAGATATTCCTGACTACATACTGTACTGAACAACCATTGCACAGGACACAGTACAGTACTGTATAAGCCACATTATTTCTTATAACTGAAAAACAGAGAGATCTTTAATGGTAGAAAATTTTGTCCACAAATCACAATTACAGTACAGTATTGCCAAAAACCTTTGTCTAGTGTACAAAATTGATGCAAAGTAATACTGATGTAAAACAAAAAATTTGCAAATAATTTTTATTTTTCCTAACCTTACAAACCTTGGGCTCTTTATACAAGAATTTTACTCCAGCAATGCTGAACTACCCATAAAACTTTAAACGAGGTAAAAAACCTCACCACTCATTAGCAAGGGGTAGACCAGCCACCCCGCACCTACACTCAACGGTGATATAATGTTACTTTTGATTGCAGGCAGGACTTACAGGGGGGATAGTTGATGGCATGCCAGTATGAATAAAGAGCTCAAGATCTGTGTGGTTAGGAAAAATACAAATTATTTCCAAATTTGTCATTTGTTTTGACACCCACTACAAATACTCTCGCTCTTTATATGAGACTTACCATTAGGTATGTGGAAGTCCTAACCAACTGGCTGATAACTTGACCCGCTGAGTGACTACGCACTTCACACAAGCTTAATAAAACTAACCTCTCCCCTCGTCAACTCTCGTGTATGAGTGGGAGGTGACGGCCATATGTGTGAGAACTAAACGCTGTGACTTAACCAGGTAGGAAATCTTCTAATGGAGCGCTCCGGTTACTTAACCTAGCCATTGCCTGACTACCCCTCGCTGGCAGGATGGGGACATAAAGTATATACAGTATCATATTTCAGGTTACACAAGGGATATGGTTTTACCTGCAGATGGAGGAGGCCAGCTTGCAGAGTTTTACAGGGGCTGTGGCCCAAGAGGGGGGAAGATGAAGGAAGAAGAGGCCAGTCACTCTACCATTCCTCTCAGACAAATACCAGGTAACGTCTGCCCTCAACCATCTGTTACTTGTCCAGCAAGGGAGCTGAGGTATCTCAAACCACATGTTGTGCAGCCATCACAGGACCTAGGCATTCAGGTTCCTGTGGGTTACATCTTGCAGGTAGTGGGCTGTGAAGGTTGTCTGACACTTCTAAAGATCAGCTTGAAGTACCTGCACCACAAATTAGTTCTTTTTTAAATGCTAGGGACATACTTCTACCCTAACATCATGAACTCTGGGTCTATGATCATGTGGTGGACAGTCTGGATTCAAGGCCAGATCTATGACCTGGCGAATCCAAAAGATCCTATTTTTGGTGACCCTCCTCTTGGCCCTGCCTGTGCTCCCGAAAAACTTGTTTACGCGCTTACGAGCTCCTGTAGATTGTTCAAGATAACGTCTCAGTACATAGTACATAGTAACAAATGATCTGGGTCAAAGGATAAAGTATGGAGACTTTAAATCCAGAAGGACTCCAAACTCTGGTCCGCTAAAGCCAGAGTCTTAGTCTTGGCAACAGACTCAGGGATGAAGTCAAGTGTTACTAGACCTCCATCTCCTGGCAAGGATATGTTGTAGAAGAGACCATGTCCTTCGCTGGCACTCACAGTGGAGGCCAAGACAAGAGGGAAAGAACCATTTTAAGAGTCAAGTCATGATCCGAGGACTGACTCACGGTATGCAGCACTCCTTTCCAGGAGCGAGTCCAAGAACTAAGCTCCAAGAAAGTGGTCTAACTTCTGATTGGGGACCAGTAAGCTCGACACTGAATGAAGAGGGTGAGCTCCGTTGAGAAAAAGTTAAGACTCCTTTCAAAGGAAAAACAAGGCTCAAAGCCGAGCGGCATTCTGTCACGGTCAAGACCCAGAAGGGTCTCTCCTCCCTGAGATATAGCAAGCTTTGCTATCCCGGGGAGAGAGACAGAGACAGAGCAGCGTGAGGCCTCTTCCACGAACTCAAGCTTAGCGGATAGACCACTTCACCTGAAGGGAGGCGAAAAACAACCTACAGGGTATCCAGCCATCCTTTTCGTTATTACTTGTGAAAAGCCTCTTTGAGAGAGAACACGTAGAATACCCTTCAGGTAAGAGGTTGTAAGGACATGACTGAATGTGGTGAATCCTTGAATGAGGTTATATGAGCAGGTTGGGAAAGGAGAGAACAGTTCTCTCAATATCTCTGTAGGCAAGAATAGATTGGACAGAGCAACTTTGTCTCTTTATTATTATTATTATTTGTTAAGCTACAAAACTAGTTAGAAAAGCAGGATGCTATAAGAACAGGGGCTCCAACAGGGAAAATAGACCAGTGAGGAAAGTAAACAAGGAAAAATAAAAACATTAAAATAAATATCTCCTATATAAACTTTTAAAAGCTTTAACAAAACAAGAGGAAGAGAAATATGATAGAATAGTGTGCCAGAGTGTACCCCCAAGCAAGAGAACTCTAACCCAAGACAATGGAAGCCCATGGTACAGAGGCTATGGCACTACCCAAGACTAGAGAACAATGGTTTGATTTTGATATGTCCTTCTCCTAGGGGAGCTGCTTAGGGTTGTGGTAGCCAATGCGGTAACGACCCTGACTGGTGAACGCCAGACCGGGGTTAGAGTCCAGCTCAAACTCGTTAGTTCCTTTGATCGCTACAACCTTACCATCCTTGTGAGCTAAGGATGGGGGGTTTGGGAGAGCCTATAGGTCTATCTGCTGAGTCATTAGCAGCCATTGCCTGGCTCTCCTTGATCCTAGCTTGGGTGGAGAGGGGGCTTGGGCGCTGATCATATGTATGTATGGTCAGTCTCTAGGGGCATTGATCTGCATGATAGGGCAATGTCACTGTCCCTTGCCTCTGCCATTCATGAGTGGCCTTTAAACCTTTAAATCATAGCTAAAGAGTCTCTTCTACCCTTACCAGGAAGAAAGTGGCCATTGAACAATTGCAATGCAGTAACCACTTGAGTGTAGATGAATAGTTTGGTAATCTCAGTATTATCAGGTGTATGAGGACAGAGGAGAATATGTAAATAATAGGCCAGACTATTTCTTGTGTATGTGTAGGCAAAGGGAAAATGAACCGTAACCAGAGAGAAGGATCCAATGTAATACTGTCTGGCCAGTCAAAAGACCCCATAACTCTCTAGCGGTAGTATCTCAACGGGTGGCTAGTGCCCTGGCCAACCGACTAACTACAGGTTATTAGCCTTTCTAAATGTGCCAGCTCTACATGGAGATTGCCGGAATTAATTCTAGCGGTTTTATCCTGAACGAGGTAAAGCCCCAATCTCAGATCTCAGTGTCAGAGAAACATCTCCACTGTGTCTGCTAGAATTTACCCACTCATCTACAAGGAAGGTGGATGCATTGGCATTGACCCCTGTTGCAACTAGAGTTAACACTTTAGGGGTCAAACATAGGTGAGAGCCTTGCACCCTGTACTAGTAAATCACTTCTCAAAGGATGACCCTAGTTACACATCCTCGGAGGATACCCTTCAAGTTATAACCAGAGATCAAAGTCACAGAATATCGAGTCACCTCGCGTGGAGGATTAGTTGTCCAAGTATAGGACCATAGGGTCTTCTTATTAGCCCCTACTTCTATGGCATCCTCCAACGTTAAGACGGGTGACAGGGATGTCCTTCCTACCGGAAGTGATCCCTATTCCACCAGCCTTTAGCGCCGGTGGTGCTATTGATTTCACTCCCTGAAGCGCGATCCTGCATGCTATAGCTCGCTCGTATCGTGACTCAGGGAAATGAGAGACAGGTTGTACAAGCAACCTCACCACCTGAAAACTAGTCTTCCCCTCCAATTCATCAGAAACTGGAACAGGTGTCCGAGAGTTATCGAGCTACCTGCTCAGCCAACTATCCAGTAGGGCACAGCCAGCAGCACCCGGAGATTATGTCTGTTGCCACACCCCGGAGAGTACGATGGTTCAATTATTATTATTATTATTATTACTTACTAAGCTACAACCCTATTTGGAAAAGCAGTATGCTATAAGCCCTGGGGCTCCAACAGGGAAAATAGCTCAGTGAGGAAAGGAAAAAAGGAAAATAAATTATTCTAAGAAGAGTAACAACAATAAATATCTCCTATATAAACTATAAAAACTTTAACAAAACAAAAGGAAGAGAAATAAGATAGGAGAGTGTGCTCGAGTGTACCCTCAAGCAAGAGAACTCTAACCCAAGACAGTGAAAGGCCATGGTACAGAGGCTATGGCACTACCCAAGACTAGAGAACAGTGGTTTGATTTTGGAGTGTCCTTCTCCTAGAAGAGCTGCTTACCATAGCTAAATGATCATCTGGCTCTCAAGGGAAAGGTCAACTCTCATCTGAGTGTCTGAGGGGTTACTTAGCAAGTAAATATTTCAAATTGATTGCTTTCAAGTCATGCAATCAGTTGCAAGCAACTGTCTCTGTAAAAAGCTGATGAAGTCTTTTCTTCCTTCGCTAGAATGGGAGTCGGTCATGTACGTCCACTTACGGACTGGTAAACACAAGAGTAACCAGTTATCTCTAGCAGATATCAGCATTACAATGAACCTCCCTAGTTGATCACTATCAAGCAAATGATTGTTTGCAAGCAACTACAGTACTTCCGAAAGCCAAGATTAAAACGTATCTTCAATCATCTTTGTCAGACAGGTAGTTGTGTGCTTAAATCTGGCTACAGACCAGTAAACACTAGCAGAAAATTTACCTCGTTAGAAGGTATATGCGTCTCCCAGATCTTATAGCAGGAATCCCTAATGACAGGTACCCTGGGGCAGGACAAAGATACCGGTGTGGCTCGAATGGTTTGTTGCCCTGAACTCGATTGGAGAACATCGATAAATGTTCGTGACGAGACCTCCTTCACCCTGATGATAGGTATTCCATAGAAAAGAGGAAAATATGTCTCTGATCTCTCCGATCCTGATTGGCAAAACTGGAATAATCTACGATTGTTCCCTCCCAAGAGTTCAGACTCATTGATGCAAAGTTTCAAAGTCTAAGTACCTCTAATGCTTAGAATTACAATTCGGAGATGTTAGGGAGGACTTGACGAGGATGAAGGAAGAGCCCACCTAAATGCAGACTACCTATACTGTATCTGGTTATAGAAATGTAGGGCTGGAGAACGTGCAGGTGCGCGCGATGGCGCATAGGAGCAGGCGGGGTCCGGTGGCGCATAGGAGATTGCTGGCGAGAAGGAGAAGAAGGAATCTTCCCTCCTGCGCCCAAATTCGAAGATCGTGGGCGCACAGGAGAACGCTGGCGCGCAGGCGAATGCTGGCGCGCAGGCGAACGCTGGCGCGCAGGCGAATGCTGGCGCATAGGAGAAGAGCGCTGGCGAGCAGGAGATCGTGGGCGCGCAGATGTGCGCTGGCATACAGGAGATCGCTGGTGCGCAGGTGAGCGCTGGCGAGCAGGAGAGCGCTGTCTCGTAGTCTCAGGAGCAGGAGATCGCTGGCGCGTTGTCCCTGCGCTGGCGCGCAATTGCACGCGGGCGCGCAGGGGATACCTGGCGCTTAAGGGACTTAGTCACAATGTGAGAAAGTCCCTTTTGCCCCGAAGGGACCGATGCCCGTTTGATAACGGGGTGTGTGGGCGCCCACAGCGCATCAGCGGCCAGGAACGGAGACGGCAGGTCAGCAGGTCTGGCAGGCGAAGGAGATCGCGAACGATCTGCAGAGAGGTCCAGGGATGCAGCTGTAACGGTCGGTACACGGTGTGGAGGATACTCTGCGGGGGACTGCGAAGGTGAAGAACCAAAGAGGCGCCTCCTAACACCCTTGTGGGGTGAAGGAAGGCCTCTACAGCGAAGAGGAGGGCGAGCTTTGCGTCTGATACATCCTCTGGGTGCAGCAGGCAGACCATCGGCAGTCCTCCGAAGAGGAGTCTCTGTTAGTGAATTCCCCCGAGGGGGAGAAACACCTGCAGGAGAGACTGTTGGACTTAGCTCCTCCTTTGAAGGATGTTCGGAGGGGGGAACTAAGCCTTCAGCTACATCAGCAACCGAAGCAGAGGTTTGACCTAACTCGTCAGAAGGCTCTGCCACAACAACGTCGACGATAGACAGAGGATCAACCTCTGCTAACGCCGGCGACTGTTTGACAGCAGCTCCCAACTTGATTATGTCAAACAGAGCTTCCTTGGAGGGCGAGCCCTGAAGCCCCAAGGAAGCCCAAAGCTGTAACAAATCATTGTTAGACACGTTATCATTAGAATTAAAATCCTCCCCCGCGGGAGGAGGAGGAGCTGCCTAGCTATGGGAGGCAACTCCCTCTCCCAAACCCCAAGATTGGTTAACAGAAATGCAGCCTACGCTACCACTCGACGGCCTCTCGGAAGAGACCGATCGAGTGGGAGCTTCGGAGGAGGTTTGGGCTACGGAGGAAGAGTCCTTGGGATTTTCTCTCTCCAAGGAAACCCTTGAAGGAGAAATATCCCGTTTGAACTTCTTCTTCCGACGCCGGGAAAACCTCTCCCACTGGGAGGTAGACCACTCCCTACACTCACCGCATACTTTATCTCAGTCACACCGTTGACCCCTACAAAAAGGACACAAGGTGTGAGGGTCCGTGTCGACCACCGACATATAAGTTCCACAAGCGCGGTCAGGTAGACCGGGACACTTCCGCATCGTAGAGGCCAACTTCCAAACACTCTGTCAAAAAGAAAAAGCAAACAAAGATCAATGGCTGTCAATGTAGGCGAGGGTGGGAATGGACACATCCGATCATCACCCGAGCCAAAAGCAAAGTGAGCTCATCACAGGTGTGGGGGGGGGGGTAACAAGCTACCCCTCCCTACCCCCCCCCCCCGCTAACTAGCGATGGGGGCAGTAAACCCTCGTTAAAATTCTAATGGCTCGTCATTTCAGCTACGCCGAAACTAATACCCATATTAAATAGCGTGGTTTGTATTTCAGTTACGGAACAAATCTGGGTTTGCTTTCCCACATGTGAGGGTTCTTTGCCCAAGCATGAAAAGAACAAGAATAATCCTCAGCACTCCCAGAGCAGATTGGTGAGTTGTCTAGTACTGTATGCTCCTAGAAGGAGGCACGACCTCGTATGGTGGCAAGCAAAGCTGAGAAAGGTTTTCCTATGCACTGACGCACAGCAGGAAAAACAAGCTCTTCCTCGTCAGGGGAGGAAAGCCTGAGGCGGGGTTCCGAAGGGCCTGGCCTCACAAAACTCCATGAGCTTTGATGTGCCCTACAGGCATGATGATGAGAGGCAGCGGCCGGAGGATCACCATATGGGGCAATAAGCCTGAAGGGTTATAGCCTACAAGACTTATCGATGGGAGAGGCGGTGAACGGAAGCGGTTGGCAGGCATTACCATCTGGGTGCTCCAAAGAGCTATAACAAGGCCGGCATGCAGGGTGATGAGCAGATGCAGGGTGATGCAGCTAAAGGCATGAGAAGCTCTAGTGGGCTCTGCAGGGTCACCCTCCCCAGTCTTGGAAGAGAAGACCGTGGTCAACCTCTGGGGAGGTGGATGTGTACTCCCTCTTTGCCCCTAACTGTAGCACCTATAAAAGCCCTTCCTTAGTGGGGTGACCCAAAATCCCCAAGGAAGGCCCAACAGAAAGAGACTCCTTACAGCTGAGGGTAACAACGCTTCGCTAGGGGAAGCGACGGAGTCCTCTAACTAAGGGTTATCCTGGGGTTAAACGGTAATCACTCTTACTTGTTCGTCCTTCAGAGGAGACCAAATGGGGAGGGAACAAGATAACGGAGTAAGAATTTCGGACTTCTTCACCTTAGAGGATGACCCTGAAGAGGAAGAATCCCTTTTGGACTTCTTCCATAGCTTACTGAACCTCACCCACTGTGAGGATGAGCACTCTCAAAACTCATCGCAAGGAGACTCCTGTGAGCAGGAGTGACATCTGCAAGCAGGACAAAGGTTATGAGGATCAGTCTCCACAGCCGACATGAAGGTGACGCAAGGGCGACATTCAACGCCAGGCCAAACCCGTATATTACCAACCTCAAAGATCACAGATACACAAATATAATTTACTTAGGTTAACAGGAAAGAAATGGCACGTCTGCACTCTACCTAAACCAAAAGCAAAAGAAACGTCATATCACCGGATGATCTACGCCAACCCCCCACCCCCTAATTAGCAGTGGGTTGTTATACCTCACTAAAAAGTTTTATGGCTAGTTTCAGCTTTTGCCAAAGTATATATCCTATAGTAGAGCAAAATGGTTTGTATTAGGTGTTGGAACAACTAATCATTTTGCGGTTATTTGCTTTAGGGGATTTGTCACGTAGATATCAAAAGAAGGGAACCAGGGGTCGTAGCCCTCAAGACAGTTAAGCACGCAGTGTTGCAAGTTACGTTGGGCTAAGATGCATTAGGTGAGGATATACTATATCTCTATGGTGTATATTCTGTGATTTTGAGTTGGGTTGTAAGTACTGTACCATACATCACACATGCAGTTCTTGATGTATTTCAGACCTGGATACACTTAAAGGCCGATTCACACGACCCGTTTTCTTTCCGACAGGCTCGCCGGCGGTTAAGCGGCGTCTAGGTTTCTTACGTGTATTCAAATGCAACTGTTCACACAGGCAGACGGCGGCCCTCGAACGTCAGCCGTCCGAGTCGGCTCGGCTTCTTTCCCAAGAAACCTCGGCCGGTTTGACGGCCGTTAGCCATCCGTCCCAACTAACGGGTTGATGTTGTTTCGTATTAACGAGGACCTGTACCGTACCTGTTCGTTTCGTGACCGACAACCTCGACTTTTCCTCATAGTATAGTCATAAAAATTAGAGTTAGGTTGTTGTTGACACCATGTCTGAGAGGTTAATTGAACTTGTTCAAGGGTATGAGGAGATGTTTGACATGGCAAACAAGATGTATAGAAATAATTTACATAAAGAAAAGATATGGAAAATGACTGTAGAGGCATTAAATAAAACACGTGGATTTTAATATTCTTGGCATGATGCATAAAGTATAATGAAGTTGCATAACTTATTTTATCAACACAGTTATCAACCAACATTTTTAAAGTGTCAAAATTATCGTGATTTACTCGGTCTTCACGTGACAAGTCTAAGTAAACAATGAAAACTGCGCGCGGATAAACGGATACGGAACGCCTCGTGTGAATGTACAACATTTCGACGGCGGTTAGCCACCACCCAGCCTGTCGGAAAGAAAACAGGTCGTGTGAATCGGCCTTAAGATGGCTGTGCACAAGTATAGTATGATTTTATCGTATGAAAATTACAGAAATAGGACAAATTCGAAGATAATTTGTATTTTTCCTAACCATACAAACCTTAGCTATTTACACAGGGTTTACCTTTTAGCGCAGCTGAAATGGCGAGCCATTAGAATTTAACGAGGGTGTATTACCCCCGCGCTAGTTAGCGGGGGGGTAGGGGAATGGTAGCTAGCTACCCCTCCCCTCCCTCACACACAGATGAATGCTCACTTTCACTTAGAGGTAGGACTTGTCTTGGGGGACAGGGCTGGCGGGCAAATATGTGTAAATAACTAAGGTTTGTATGGTTAGGAAAAATACAAATTATCTTCGAATTTGTCATCTGTTCCATAACCGAAATACAAACCACGCTATTTACACAGGGTGACTTACCCCTAAGGTAGGGTGGAAAGTCCCCAGCCATACTGGCTTTGGCTTTACCCGGGGACTCAGAATCCGAGTGAGTAGCACTCGATAAAAGGAGTCCCTGCACATCACAAGTTCCTTGCTTCGCAAGGAACCATGTGGCCTACGTAAGCTTGTGTGTGAAGGAAGAAGTGTGACCCGTCCTAGGCAGTTGACCTGGAGTTCCAGAAGGAACTCTGGGTTAGGACGTTCCCAATACCACCTCGTCAGGGTATGGGGGACGCGACAGTATTGACTCAATACAGTGAACCCTCGTTTATCGCGGTAGATAGGTTCCAGTCGCGGCCGCGATAGGTGAAAATCCGCGAAGTAGTGACACCATATTTACCTATTTATTCAACATGTATATTCAGACTTTTAAAACCTTCCCTTGTATGTAGTACTGTTAACAAACTACCCTTTAATGTACAGAACACTTAATGCATGTACTACAGTACCCTAAACTAAAACAGGCACAAATATTAAAGGTGATTTTATATCATGCATTTCCTAAACATGCTAAAAAGCACGATAAAAAATGGCAACCAATGTTTTGTTTACATTTATCTCTGATCATAATGTAGAAACAAACTGGAGGTAGAGCTTTGCTTATTACCCAGACATATTTCCCATACGTTTCCCTTAGAACTACATCACATCTTCCTACTTTAGATATATAGATATATATATATATATATATATATATATATATATATATATATATATATATATATATATATATATATATGTGTGTGTGTGTGTGTATATATATATATATATATATATATATATATATATATATATATATATATATATATATATATATATATATATATATATATATATATATATATATATATATATATATATATATATTTATATGTATACACATATACATAAATACATGCATACATATATATATATATATATATATATATATATATATATATATATATATATATATATATATTACTGTATATATATGGGTTATGGAAAAAATCCGCGAAGTGGTGAATCCGCGATGGTCGAACCGCGAAGTAGCGAGGGTTCACTGTACTCGGAACACAAGGAAGCATGGTTTACCTGCAGAGGTTCGAGGTCAGCTATGCAGAGACCAGGATGCTGCTTCCCCGTAGAGGGGATGATGAAGAAAGAAGTAAGGGCCAGACATACTTCTTTCGTTCATGCAGACTAACACCTGATAACAATGCCCTCAACCTTCTGCTACCTGTCCAAAAAGGAGCCTGAGGTTAGACCAGCTGTTGTGTAGCCACCACAGAGCGATAGAAAACGTATCGAGACTCCTGTGGGTCACGCCCTGCAGGAAGCGGGCTGCGAAGGTCATTAGGCGCTTCCAGACTCCAGCTTGTAGCACCTGCGTCACAGAGTAGTATTACTCGAAGGCGAGGGATGTTGCGATGTATCCAACATCGTGCTGTAGGGCGACGTGACGGGGGAGGGTCTGGAGACAGGTCGAGACGAATGTCCTTGAGTCCGGGCTGAAGAGGTATACTGGTGACTCTCCCCCATGTCCTCTTTGTGCTCCCAAATCGGCTGCAACTGTTTGTGCTCCCAAATCGGCTGCAACTGAGGACAAACTGCAGCTGTTCCCAGCGCTAACCTCTCGATTCCTTTACTGGCAAGACAGAGAAGGTCTTGGGACATCAGATACAGAATGGAGACTCGAAATCTTGAATGAATCGAACCGAAGGGCCGGGACCCCCAGATTCTGAGTCTAGCCAACAACTCAGGAGCGAGCCTGAATGTTGCCTTCCCCTCTTCCTTAGAAAGGGGGGAGTCGTAAGAGACCAAGAAGATTGCTTACACACTGGCCGTGGCCAGAGTGAGCAGGAGACCCAAGGCGGAATACAATCCGAGGCCTGTCGTACAGTAAAGGGTCTTGAGAAGATCTCTTAAAGGACTAAAAGTCCGAGCCATGCTCCAAGTTGGAGGTCTTCCTCCGACTAGGGCAGGGACGATCGTAGCTTCGCATGAGCGAGGATAGATCCAGCGGGCAGGAAAAAGTTATTCCTTTAAGCCTGAAGGTCAGGGAAAGGCTGAGCGACAGGCTTCATTGCCGAGAGCGGAAAGGAGTTTCCTCCCGCCGAAAGGCAATAAGACCGTTATTGCTGGAGAAGAGGCCTCAAGGGAAGAGGTATATCTCCCACGGCACCAACCACCTTAGACTCTTCACTTTGCCTGGGAGACCCCTGTGGATGACTATCGCAGATGACGCGACCTCCGTACCGCGACTGTAGCGGGTTGTCTCTTCTTGAGGAGGAGGAGTAGTGTCTCCAGGCATGAAGCCGAAGCGACGCCCCGGTTCGGGAGAGATGTCGCAGTGTGGTTGCTTGAGTAGTCTGCGCCGTGGGAGAAGCTCTCCCGGGAGTTCCGTCAGGGGAAGCAGAGGGTCCAGAAACCGTTCTGCGCATAGTCCCAGTGGAGCTCTCCCATTGAAAGGTTGACAGACAACCTGGTCTTGTTGAGACCCATTGTCCACAGACAAAAGGGAGGGAAGACGCAGGCGTCGAAGTTGTCCCACCATCACTGGAATGCATCTTGCCAGAGTCTCGGGGTCTGAGACTGGGGGGAAGAATAGCGGAAGCTTGAGGTTCCAAGCTGTCGCGATCAGGTCCCCCAGACCAGTACTTGCTGGTTACCCAAGGTCAAAGACCCCCAGGTACACTCTGAGAGAACATTCCCCTGCCTGGAATGAGAGAGCCGATGGTGGTATTGAGAGAATCTCAATCATCCCGGTATCTCTACTGCAAGATGTGAAGGTGTGAAAATGCGTCCCCTGCTGATTAGAATACGCCAGAACCATGAAGTCGACGCGCACGGGGCGACTCGGCAGGAGCTGTAGGATCTGTAGAGGGGCCAGACTAAGGCCCCTAAGCCTGCCTGAATGATGGAGAGGTATCCTTCAGGTCTTGACCATAGGCCTGGACCGGAACATGCCCCCCCCCCCCCTTTCCTTTGACGAGTCCGAGAACAGCCTCAAGAATGTGGGGAAAGGACGAGAATATCCACTACCATCAAGAGGCTCCATAGGTCAACACCCATTGCAGGTCTAATAGTTCCGCTGGTCCCATAGGGGCCAGGAAGTCCGGTTAAACATTGCCTGAAGCTACCGGAACTTGGATCGCCCCACATGGAACTTATCCTGAGGCGACCGTTCGGACTATAGACGGGTCAATGAGGAAAGGAGATCTAGGAAACGTTCCAAGGTAGGGCTGAAAGCTCTGCTTGACTGAGAACAGGTACTGCGACTCTCCTCAGTCTTGCCACAGTCAACCGAAAGGAAGGCTCGGAGGATGTGGTAACAGAATCTGGCGTCCCCAGGTGGTCACCCATCCAAGTACCGACGTTGCTTAACCTCGCTGGACGGACAAGAAGCGGGGTTTCCAACGTGGTAAGGCCGTTGACTCAATATCATGGCCAGATACTCCAGATGTTGAGGCAGAGGAAGAGAAGGCTCCAAGCAAAATACCATGAGCCCACACTCATGGTAAGCATCCGGAAGCTTGTCCCGGCGCTGAAGAAGGTCGAACCCGAGCCTACCGGAGTTGACCAGCCCTCCAAACAGCAGAGGAGGCGGAAGCCTGCACCTGAGCGGCCAAGAGGAAGGCAGGGAGAGTTCTCTGGGGAAACAAACCTGCTATGCCATGCCACGGCGGGATAGCCACACTGCATCATAAGCAGGAATACTTGCAGTCTAGGCTGAATTCGACGAGCACCCTGGAAGATGGATGGAATGGAAACTGAAAGTACCCGTCCTTCCGATCCAGGGTTTAAGGAGTCCTGTCACCTCGTTACCAGTCTGATCGATTCTGCTGGTCTACGCTGGCCGAAGTTTGTTCGACAAACTTGATCAGGGCTGAGAGGTCGACTAAGGACATCCCCTCTCAGATCCTTTCTTACAAGAAAGGATCGACTGAGGAGGCCGGGGGTGAAGCCGTCGATGATCCTAAGGAAGACCTTCGCCTAAGGTATGGATCATTCTGCCCAACCGGGCAACTCTGCTGACGCTATGGCATAGAGGTTCAGACACACTGAATTCGCTGACAGAGACGGCAGGCGCGATATCCTTGGCTGATCACAGAGATTGTGCGGGAATGGGCATCGGGAAGCTGTCATTCGGATGAGTAACCTTAAGCATCCTCCCAGAGAAAAACCTGCAATCCTAGAGTTCGTGAACTCTTTTTAGGACTATGCCCCCCCGGGGGAGTCTCCCGTGCCATCTGTTCCTGACAGGAGGAAACTGCAATTGGTCACCTTGTCCCAGTTGTCGTAGCCGATAACTTAGGCCGACGTGATTGAAAGAAAAGGGCGCTGGAGCCCTGCAGAGTCTGGAAGAAAGCGCCTTGGAGGAGTGAAAACGGAAGTCGATTTCCTCCGCACAGCCGCTGTCTAAGTCTCTGTCCTTGGGCACAAACAAACTCTTCTCAAGGATGGAAGGGTGTCTGAGGTCGTCGACCTCCACAGATGAGACACCCGAAGGAAGCCCTCAGTCAGCGCGTCCAGATGGTACAACATCGAGCTTGTCCGCAAGTTAGATACTTAACGACAAAAGGCCAAGGTGCCTGAGCTCGAGAGGAGGAAAGTACCCATGCTCTTCCTGTAGCTTCCTTGAACCAAACCTCGGGCCGTAACCGAGGAGGGAAAGAACCTGGTAAGCTCCCAGAGGAAGGGGTAAGCAGTCACCCCTTGTCCGATAGAGAAATCTCGAACGGAAAGCCCCCCCGCCAAAAATCCTTCCAGGGAATGATGGGGAAGGGCTAACCAGGTTCAGGAAAGAGGAGTGTTGCTCAGATCTCCCTTAAGTTTCTCCTATTCTTGCAAGTGCCATGCTCTGCATTTACGGGGTGAGGCCGTGTTCTGGAAATACGTTCCAGAAGAACTCGCCAGGCTGGCCATGCTGCGAAAACCCCTTTGGGAATCGTGGTCACAATCGCCCTGGAGCTCGCGCGACGGTAATTCAAAGATTTTCGCGTGGGCGAACGTGGAAGCTCCCATGCACGGTAACGCAAACGAAGGTGAGCGAAGGAGCGCAGAAGGAGGGCGAGCGTGGTAGGAAGGGCGAGAGCTGGTGGTCGGCGAGCGATAACCCACAGACGAGCAATGGATACTGCAAGAAATAAGCCGACGTTTGTGCGAAAAAACACAGTAGGTTCGCGCGACGGAACACCATCCATCCGCGTGATGGAAAACCGTTGGTTCGCGCGTGGGCGAACATTGGAGAGCATGGGCGCGGACGCGCATGAGCGTAGACGTGCAGGCACGTGGGCGTGTGGGCGCGCAGGCGAATGGTCGCGCGGGCGCACAGGCAAGCGGTCGCGCGGGCGCACAGGCAAGCGGTCGCGCGGGCGCGCAGGGGAGCGGTCGTGAGGGTGGGCAGGTGGATGAGCGCGAGTCCGAGGCGGCGAACGCAAGCGTTAGCGCGATGGCGAGGAAACACGCTGCCGCGTGGGCGAGGAAGACCGCTGGCGATATGGATCAACAAGCGATAGGTGGTGAGCTGGTGAGCGCTAACGCGCAGGTTGGCGATGGCGCGTTGTGTTATGCCGACGCGATGGTCGAGCAGCATGCGCAGGTGAGCGATCGTGCGTTGGCGAGCAATATGCGAAGGTGAGCGATCGCGAGCAGCATGTGCAGGAGGGCGATCGCGCGATGGTGATCAGCATGCGCATGTGGGCGGTCGCGCGATGGCGAGCAGCCTCTGCAGGTGGGCGATCGCGCGATGGCTATCAGCATCCGCAGTTGAGGGTCGCGCGATGGCGATCAGCATCCGCAGTTGAGGGTCGCGCGATGGCGATCAGCATCCGCAGTTGAGGGTCGCGCGATGGCGATCAGCATCCGCAGTTGAGGGTCGCGCGATGGCGATCAGCATCCGCAGTTGAGGGTCGCGCGATGGCGATCAGCATCCGCAGTTGAGGGTCGCGCGATGGCGATCAGCATCCGCAGTTGAGGGTCGCGCGATGGCGATCAGCATCCGCAGTTGAGGGTCGCGCGATGGCGATCAGCATCCGCAGTTGAGGGTCGCGCGATGGCGATCAGCATCCGCAGTTGAGGGTCGCGCGATGGCGATCAGCATCCGCAGTTGAGGGTCGCGCGATGGCGATCAGCATCCGCAGTTGAGGGTCGCGCGATGGCGATCAGCATCCGCAGTTGAGGGTCGCGCGATGGCGATCAGCATGCGCAGGTGAGCTAGTAGCTGGCGAACCATGTTCCTTCAGAAGAGTTAGAGAACGTTGGCGTGCCGGCTGTAACACACGCGGGCGATCCGGAGATCGCCGAGAGACAGGTGATCGCTGGCGAGCTGATGATCGCTGACGAGCAGAAGGCTACGCGTGGAAGCCTGCGTATAGAAGAAGAGTCCTTGACCCCGACCTGAACCGAAGTTCTATATCGCGAGGGCGAACGTTGGCGCACAGGGCGCGTAACAGGAACCAACAGGAACAGCAGGGATGATCATCATGAAAGCGCTGACGAAAAGGAGAGCGCTGATGAGCAGAAGAGCGCCTGTGCGTTAACACTGAGCAGGAGCAGGAGAGAACACAGCAGAAGGGCGCGCAGGGAAACCCTGACACGCAAGGGAAGAACCCCCGTGGGAGGCAACCCTTTGCCCCGAAGGGAACGTTGTCCGCCGGGAGACTGATGTCCGTCGGAAGACCGCTGTCCGTCGGGAAGACGGTTGTCCGTCGGGAAGACCGTTGCCCGTCGGAAGACGAGATCAGACTGCTGTCCATTTGCACCAAGGCGGAAGATCGAGAAAAAGGAGTTGTAGGCTGCAAACGGAGATTCAAAAAGGCGCCTCAAGCACCCTTATAGGGAGATGAGAGGCCCTTACGACGAGGCGGACGGTGGGCCTTACGGCGAGGGAGGCCAACAGCAACAGCAAAAGAAGAAACCTCCGAAGAGGAGTCTCTATGAGTGTACTCTCTCGCGAACGAAAGAGAAACACTTCGTAGAAGAGACTGGTCAGCAGTGACCTAAAAGGAGCAATCCTCCGAAGAGGAGCTCCTGCAGTTGCCCAGCCCCTTGAGCGAAACTGCAGGTGTGACCGCTCAGCACCAAGAGCATAGTCGCACGAAAAAAAGGCAAGAGGAGAACCCTCCATAAGGGGAAAAACTCAAGCCTGGACAGGAAAAACTTCCCTCGGAAGGAAAGTTACCTGCCCAAGGAGGCAAGCCTCCTGAGAGTTCTAAAACGAACTGGAGAGCTGTCCGTCGTCACGGGAGTACTTCCAGTAGAAGGAGACACGCCCCTGACGAAAACACAAGGGGGGAGGCAGCAACAGCCGAATCCCCAGGACTCAACAAGACAGCTCACACCGTTGCCATATTACAGAAACGAACTAGATCGGTACAGTAACTGTGAAAAAATAAAACAAAAAAAAACATTAGTACACATTCATTCCCCCGGGAAGGCTCCGAAGAGGAATCCCGAGGGAAAGGAAACAAGAATTACACAACAGGCACGTGCCCTCACAACCACTTACACTCACGGAAGGAGAGCTGTAACCAAAACAGAATTATAACAATTATAATTATGTAACTATGTAATTATGTAATTTAAAAATGAATGAACACTAAAGAAAGAACGAAAACCCCGAAAGGAATCGTTCTACAAAGCTGAAAAATCAACAAATACAATTAGATTCATAAACTAATTGAGACAAACGTACGGCGTAGCAACCCCCCCACACGGAAAGGAAGCTACAAGGGCGTAGTAACACGTAGTAAAAGGGTGAACGACCTCAAGAGAGAGAGAGAGAGAGAGAGAGAAAGACATAAGTCAAACTCGATCGCCACCCATAACGCCGTGGCGGCCAACTGCCGAGGACACCACGTAGATAAGTACACTACACACACAAATCTGAAAAGGAAACTTACTGATTTCTATACTCAAATATGTATACAAACATGAAAACATGTTTACATATATATTGAGTAAATGAAAAGTAAGCGATTAAGTAAAGACAAAACAAACAATGGCTGCCAAGAGAGGACCAAGACAGAGACGTCTGTCACAGTCCGAGCCAAAAGTGAAAGTGAGCATTCATCTGTGTGTGAGGGAGGGGAGGGGTAGCTAGCTACCACTCCCCTACCCCCCCGCTAACTAGCGCGGGGGTAATACACCCTCGTTAAATTCTAATGGCTCGCCATTTCAGCTGCGCTAAAAGGTAAACCCTGTGTAAATAGCGTGGTTTGTATTTCGGTTACGGAACAAATTAATTTTTAAAAATATTTTAAAACTATCTCATTATGCAAATAATTTCTGCAATGAATGACCTTTATTCCATGATATCTTCCATATAGGTGAGCAACTTTACTTAGTGTGGCACACACATCTATTGTAAAGCATTCATAGTCTATCAATTTTTTTCCTTGGTACTAACCCTAACACATATCAAAGTAAATGTAGAATAGTTGCACATATTGTGGGAAAGAAAAATCATATGTTTTAAGCATTTCATTCAAACTATCCTTCCCTAGCCTAATCTAACCTTCCCTAGGGAAATTACCTCCTCAACACCCAAACGCAAACCAACCCACAACTCCAGTGTAAATGAGGCAATGCGTTTTTGTTACTTAAGAGAGTAACCTTAGTTTCCCCACATACAATATCAGGAGCCTTTGTATATCAGCGGCCAGTTCCTCCTGCGAGCATAAAATATGGACACCAACTAACCTAAACTCTCCCTCCCCTTAACCTAACCTACAAGCCATGCCTTTACCTACTTACCAAAGGGGAGGCTAATGACCCCCTGCAACCCCCCCCCCCCAACTGCCGTATTCTTAATCAGCAGTCATCATGCATACAGGTGGCCGCTATTATACATACACCCCCAATATCCCAACTAAGCAGTTTTACCATCATCTAAACATCATATTCCTTCCTGACCCAAGCTAAGGCATTCTTTTAAAACGAGTACCTGAACAACCAGTAAATGTTTACCTGTGTGCCAGCACTAGTAAAAATCGAAACCTCCCGTTGTGTCGAAATTCACCGCACAGCAATTTGTCACTCACCAGTGCACAGAGAAAGTTACACAGAACTACACTATTGCACGGTCTCTGTATATTAGGGTTAAATCTTTACCTATGCCTTACTACTAGTAACCACCAAATATTACACACCTACCTAACCCAACCTAAGACTCTGAGTGCTTACTTATATAATCATGCCACAATACCACTTACCTAAACTAACCTAGGATGATGTGTTACTTATTATCATCATTATCATTACTTGCCATGCTATAAGCCCCGGGGCTCCAACAGGGAAAATAGCCCAGTGAGGAAAGGAAACAAGGAAAAATAAAATAGTAACAATATTAAAATAATATTTACTATATAAACTATACAAACTTTAACAAAACAAGAGGAAGAGAAATATGATAGAATAGTGTGCCCAAGTGTACCCTCAAGCAAGAGAACTCTAACCCAAGACAGAGGAAGACCATGGTACAGAGGCTATGGCACTACCCCTGACTAGAGAACAATGGTTTGATTTTGGAGTGTCCTTCTCCTAGAAGAGCTGCTTACCACAGCTAGAGAGTCTCTTCTACCCTCATCAAGAGGAAAGTAGCCACTGAACAATTATAGTGCAGTAGTTAACCCCTTGGGTGAAGAAGAATTGTTTGGCAATCTCAATGTTGTCAAGTGTATAAGGACAGATGAGAATATGTAAAGAATAGGTCAGACCATTTGGTGTATGTGTAGGCAAAGGTAAAATAAACCGTAACCAGAGGCAAGGATCCAATATTGTGCTGCCTGGCCAGTCAAAGGACCCCATAACACTCTCGCGATAGTATCTCAACGGGTGGCTGGTGCCCTGGCCAACCTACTACCTATTCATTGCACACATGAGTATTTCTATATGGTGCAAGGGTGAAGATGAGGTATATACTGCAGTATAAATACACCTCTACGTTGTTCGGGGATACCAACATTTTCGTTGAGTTAGAACACGTTCAAGGTACATTTACTGAAGTTATAGTGCATGGGTAAAGAGGGTAAAGATTGATACGCGCGGGAGCCATTAGACAGTACACACTAGGTTAATAGGTTAAGTTATGAGGTACATGTAACCCCTGAAAAGCGGTGTATGATGGCGACCATACCCAATAACTCCCTTATCTTCAACCCTACTGTTGAGAATTAGGTAGTCTAAGGGGGTCGCAGGGATGCATTAGCTGCCCCGTTAGATATGTAGTTAAGGACACGGCTTGTAAGTTAGGTTAGATGTCTCTATGCAGGTGGGAGGTCCTGTCGGGGTGTATGTATGATAGCGGCCACCTGTAAGTAGGTAAGGCAACGGCTTGTAGGTTAAGTTAGGGGGGAAAGTTTAGGCTAGTTAATGTCCATTTTTAATCCACATGGAAGGAACTGGCCGCTGATATACAAAGGCTCTGTCCTGTCCATCATTATACAACTGCTGCCTTGAAAACAGCCACCATGTTGTTGCGAGATTTTAGTATATGCTATGAGCACTGCAAAAGCTTGACCATGGGGCAAGGGTTCTCCTCTTGAATAAGAAGGGGGAAATTTTTAGAATATATACAACTGAGGAGCACGAATAAATATTTGGCCCAATTGGGACTGCATAAGGTCACACTATTATTATTATTATTACTACTAGCCAAGCTGCAACCCTAGTTGGAAAAGCAAGATGCTATAAGCCCAAGGGCTCCAATTGGGAAGAATAGCCCAGTGAGGAAGGGAAATAAGGAAATAAATAAATGAAGAGAACAAATTAACAATAAATCATTTTAAAAACAGAAACGTCAAAAGATGTCATATATATATATAATATAGACTCGCTACCCTTCAGTTAAATTAAGCCCATCTCATCTAGACATGATCTCTCTATCAAATACAGATCTAAATCATTACAATAGTCACAATAGCAAAGTAAATTAGCAATTTAAAGGGAAATTCTTTCGAGACCATTAGATCGCATTCCACCTCCATCCGGTTTACAAAATGAGGCGCTCGTCTCAACTCGGTTCACTAAACACATAACCTAAAATCTGACAGAATCTTCTCAATTCATCGATAAATCTATCATTTATAGCCTTCCTACTATGGTCTACGGAAAATACAAATACTATTTCAGTTAAAATGTAGCATAACTTGCCAGAATCATCCTTCATGTACTCTGCAGTAGACATCTTTGTTTATGTCAAGAAGACTCAAGGCCTGAATTCTTATACGGAAAAATGAAGAGTGCTCGAGCTGAGAAACAAAGTGGGAGACTGAAAAGTGGAAAAAAGAAATAGAAAGTAAAGTGAACTTAGAAATATATAGAACGTGGAAGAAAGAAATTAAAGAAGAGTTACTTTATGACAATACATTTGCTCCAGTGATATTTTGTTTAGAGCAAGAACTAATACGTTAAAACTAAATATTGTAAATAGACACAATGGGGGAATGTAAACTGTAATTTTTGTGAAAATGAGGAGGAAGATTTGATACATTTTTTGTTGTTTTGCCAGGAATATAGAAAACAAAGGAATGAAGTAATTGAGCTACAACAACCATACGAGGAAGACCTAAAGAAAATAGTCGGGTTATTCTTATTTAGTGAAACAAATATAAAAAAAAAAGAAGTATCAAACCTGATATGGGAGAAAAGACAAAACAGTATAAGAAGATAAATTTTGGAGGCGCCGTTGTAAAGGATACGTCTCATCCCAAAAACCTGAACCTGAACCTGAAGGGGGGGGGGGGGGTTAGAATATATACAACATTCTACTGGCCTTGATATGCAACTGAGGAGCACGCACGAACAAATATTTGCCACTATTGGGCACTGCATAAGGTCACAGTACCATATAGTTAAATTAAGTCCCTCTCGTCTGGACATGATCTCTCTATCAATTACAGATCTAAATAAAAAGAAAGAATAAGAAAGAGGAGGAGATTGAAACAAAAGTGAAGAACGGACAAGTAAGTTTAGTTAAGGAGTATAAGTATCTGGGTGATTGTGAATAGTACACAGAGAAGGGAAACAAAGAATTGAGTATCAGTAAAAAAAAAAAAAAAAAAAAAAAAAAAAGCCAGAGGGATACGAGAAAAGTAGGAAAAATGGCATTAGAAGTCAGAAAGAAAATATATGAAACATTAATAGTACCAACAATATTTGCCAACGTGGAGACCTGGAGTGTAATAAGGGACAAAGATATGAAAGATCTGGAAAACCTCCAATATAAGATAATAAGAAATATGTATGAACTACCTGCAAGTACTCCATATTGGGGCATACTTGCAGAAACAGGAATATGGCCGGGGGTCCTGCAGAATAGAATATAAGAAATTAATGCTCTTCCATAATATCATAAACTCTGAGGATAAAAAGATAATTGAGGATCAGTTGAAGAACCCGTATGGAAAGTGCTGGAGCAAGTGCATAGAAGAAATCTGCAGTAAATATGGGATGGAAGTTGAAGAAATAAGAAGTTGGGGGAAAAGGACCCTGAAAAAAGTAACCAAGAAAAGAATAAGGGAAAAAAATAGAAGAAACTATTGAAGAAAAAAAGAAAGTAATGAAAAAGATTAAGATTTATTAAAGGAAATGGCCCACAGCCTTGTATCAGAGAAATGAATCTGGATAAGGCATCTCTTGTAATGAAGACAAGATTAAATATGCTCGATTTAAAAGCAAATTTCAGGGGAAATATGAAGATAATTTGTGTG
>NC_090763.1:67465113-67467613 GCF_036898095.1 Palaemon carinicauda
AAAGCAATTCTCTTTTATTTCTATTTTTTTTTTTTTTTTTTGTTGGACAACGAATTTTGAAAATTAATCCAAAATTGGAAGTTATTGGTCTGTAATTTTGATTTAACAGCCTATTAATATTTGTTAGATCTTTTCCTTTTATTATCAATCACATCCTTTATCTTATTCACCAGCCCTATTTTTTCTACGTATTAGTGTAATGGAAAATCATTATTACCAGAAGCCGAAAAGTTCCTAGTCTCAACTATCAAGCCGCTGTTCTTGTGGGTTAATAATAAAAAAAAAGAAAAAAAAAAGATAATTACGAACGTGTAACCAGGATGACCTTTGCTTATCCTACATATCTCCCTTACCCTGGCTGGATATCTGTTTGAACTTTAAGCAATATAATCCATGTTATTTTTGTTTAAATAACGCTAAGGTCAACATTTCACATCGGTCTGTTCAGGAGCAAGAAGTGTTACAAATATCTACCGTCTAGTCTCAGCAGGGTTTAAACTTGAGTATGTGGCCATTACCTTATATGCTGCTGCTTTTTACCTTAGATTACCTTAAAACTTTTCCGATTTCCTTAAATATGAAGGTAGTAAAATTGAAATCACCTTAATATCATTACCTTAAAAATACCTTGAAACCATGCAAATTACCCCAAAACTAAGGTAATTACCTTAAAAGTTTAAACCCTGAGCCTCAGCGTGACGCGGTGAGCTAATTCTACGTTACATTGTGGATAATATTTCGCTGTCTCATGTCAGTTAGTGTTAGAAAACTCTTATTTAGACCTTATAAAGACAAATTGATTATAAAACAATCAAAGGAATGTTGAACGAATAGATTCAAAATCTAATACCTCGTACCACACAAACAAGATATCAACTATGTGAGCTGGATTTAACGTATCACGAAGAGATTCCGCTATAAAGGAATTCACTCTTCTCTCCTACTCCCGACGAAGATCTGGTCTGGACTTTGTGGCAACTCATTTACAAAGGCCTGCTAATTACATCAAAGAAGCTCGTCCCGAATCCAATTATACTGTAGAAGTTCACTATATTTGGCAATCTACCCCTTTTCGCAGCCCTATGGTATGGAAGGCCGATCAGATTAACCGCTGGAGTAAAAACTGTTTGCTGCTTTGGAATTTCATTTAAATTGTTGGCTGTCTTGGCATTCTTTGATCGGGGGATTGGGTTTAAAAATCATGATCGCAAAACGTGTCCGAATTTTTGCAATGTTTATTTCTAGGTCGACTTGGTTAGACAGATGACTACATTTGGTGCTCATGAGGTGTACCGTAAGCATTATTTTTATAAAGGGTCCTTCGACAGCTAGTTAAACACAGTTTATATCCTTCTACTTCCTCCCCCGTTATCGTTTTCTTTTCTTATTCTGTCATTCCTTTTTCTAAGACTTTCCATTCAGTGCGACTACAGGACACACTCGCACATCCCCACTTGCACCCTATCTCGGAAAGGACTCTCTGGCCCCAACGCCGAGCCATAAGATCAAAATTCCGTAAATTAAACCAAGACTTTATAAGAGCTTAACATCTATTTCTAGCTGTAATTCATTTTATGAAGCGTGATTAACCTCCCCTCCAAGAGAAATTAGTTCACCAAACTTATAACTGGGCTTCACAAGGCACTAGAAGAGTTGGAAGACCCAGGACTACATGGCTGAGGACTATGAAACGTGAAGTAAATGATAAATGGAGAAGTATTGATTTAAAAGCTCAGGATAGAGACCACTGGCGAACTCTAACCGAGGCCCTTTGAGTTAATAGGCGTAGGAGGAGACGACGATGATGATGATGATGATGATGATCATGAAAGCCAAAGCATGCAAATATCCAGATGAATTGATAATTCAAATAAACAAACAGTTCGAGGAACTGTGCCCAGTTGGAAATTGATTTGACATTGTACCTTTTAGCGATGTTCCGGAAGTTTATCTGACCTTTTCAGAGAGAGAGAGAGAGAGAGAGAGAGAGAGAGAGAGAGAGAGAGAGAGACCACTCGATGGTTATATCATCTACTTTAAATTATCGGCGTGGTATAAGGATCAGTATCTTGCTTGAAGATAATATTTTCTAAAGAAAATCGGGATTTTAATACCATAATTTTACCTTTGATAAAGCATGAATTTATCGAAATTTCATTTTGATACTTCGCTTTTACCTCTGAAAAAGCGTGATTTTATCAAAATTTCATTTTGATACTTCGCTTTTACCTCTGACAAAGCGTGAATTTATCAAAATTTCATTTTGATACTTCGCGTTTACCTTTGACAAAGCGTGAATTTATCAAGATTTCATTTTGATACTTCGCTTTTACCTCTGACAAAGCGTGAATTTATCAAGATTTCATTTTGATACTTCACTTTTACTTTTGACAAAGCGTGAATTTATCAAGATTTCATTTTGATACTTGGCTTTTACCTCTGACAAAGCGTGAATTTATCAAGATTTTATTTTGATACTTTGCTTTTACTTCTGACAAAG
>NC_090763.1:67472613-67473700 GCF_036898095.1 Palaemon carinicauda
TCCTTGTTGAAGAAAGTACAGGAACGTCCTTGTTGGATGAAATCTAGGAATATCCTTACTGGAGACAGGATCATCTTTGTTGGAGAAAGTACAGGATCATCATTGTAGGAGAAACTACAGGGCCGTTCTTGATGGAGGGAATACAGGATCATTCTTGTTAGAAGTACAGATAATCCTTGTTGGGGAAAGTACAGGGTCGTTCTTGTTGGAGAAAGTAGAGGATCATCCTTGTTTGAGGAAATATAGGAATATCCCTATTGAAGGAATTTAATCATATAAAAAAAATGTAGAGAAGTTCCGTCGTGCCATGAATGAAGCTAGGCGCCAGTCTTGGGCTGATAATAATTTATATGAAAATATAGCTTTTGAAGAGAAATTATTAAAGAGAACATATTGGACCGTTCTACTTTAGCATGCAAGTCCAGGATCATCATTGTTGGAGAAAATACAGGATCATCCTTGTTGAAGAAAGTAGAGGGCCGTTCTTGTCGGAGAAAGTACAGGAATGTTCTTGTTGGAGGAAATGCAGGAATATCTTTATTGAAGAAAATACAGGATCATCCTTCTTGGAAAAAGTACAGAGTCGTTCTTGTTGGAGAAAGTACAGGATCTTCCTTGTTGGAGAAACTACAGGATCTTCCTTGTTGGAGAAAGTACAGGATCATCCTTGTTGGAGAAAGTACAGGCTCATCCTTGTTGGAGAAACTACAGGATCTTCCTTGTTGGAGAAAGTACAGGATCATCCTTGTTGGAGAGAGTACAGGGTCGTTCTTATTGCAGAAACTACAAGATCATCCTTGTTGGAGAAAGTACAGATTCATACTTGTTGGAGAAAGTACAGGATCATCCTTGTTGGAGAAACTACAGGGTCGTTCTTGTTGGAGGGAATACAGGATCATCCTTGTTGGAGGAAATGCAAGAATATCTTTATTGAAAAAAATACAGGATCATTCTCGCACAAACCTTAGGATCATTCTTGCTGGAGGATGTAAAGGATGGTCCTTGTTAGGGAAAGTATAGGATTGTCCCAATTAGAAAAACTACAGGATCACCCTTGTTTGGGGGAAAGTAGAGGATCATCCTTTGC
>NC_090763.1:67474200-67500161 GCF_036898095.1 Palaemon carinicauda
ATACTGATGGATATATGGGTTTCAATCTCATTTTGAGGGGTGGGGCTTTATCGTTTTCAGAAGCTCCCGTTCTTGGTTAGTTTTGAGGTTATTAAGCACTTGCTGCGAACGCGCACATACACACACGAATATATGTAATTATATATATATATATATATATATATATGTATATATATGTATATATGTATTATGTATATATAAATATATATATATATATATATATATATGTATATATATATATATATATACACATATACATGTTTCCATACGTATGTATGTATGTATTCATATTTGTTATATATATATATATATATATATACTGTATATGCCACTGAATATGTATAACCATATGGGTTTAGTTATCCTGAGAGAACACGGTTGTTCCTGAAAGTAAATACGAAAACTTTCATTGTTCCATGTACAGTAATCATTCTGATTCATGTCAATGTATGTGTACGTAAGGGTCTAAAACATAGTTATTAACAGACCATATCTGGGAAAACTCCATCAACTATATATAAAGAAATTCTGCCTCGCCAAGTCATTATTGAACACCCGTTACGAACATCCTGAGTTCGAAACAAGGTGTCGAATCGTGATATGAATCACTATGGAAATGTGACGTCACCGTGTCGGTAGACCATCTGACATTTGAAGAGAAGTGTTCTTCGAGGAAGAACAACAACAACAACAATAACAACAACAATGACAAGATGTCAACAAGCTTGTTAGTTAAAAAAGTCTGCTTGTATTTTGCAAAACATCGCCGTTGAAAAGTCTGCATGTATTTCGTAAAACATATTGATGGAAAAGTCCGCTTGTATTTTGTAAAACACAGGGATAGAAAAGTCTACTTGTATTTCGCAAAACAAAGGCATAGCAAAGTCTGCTTGTATTTTGCAAAACGTAGGGTAAATAAAAGTCTACTTGTATTTTGCAAAACGTAGAGTAAATAAAAGTCTGCTTGTATTTTGCAAAACGTAGGGTAAATAAGTCTGCTTGTATTTTGCAAAACGTAGGGTAAATAAAAGTCTACTTGTATTTGGCAAAACGTAGGGTAAATAAAAGTCTGCTTGTATTTTGCAAAACGTAGGGTAAATAAAAGTCTACTTGTATTTTACATACGTAGGGTAAATAAATGTCTGATTGTATTTTGCAATCCACAGGGTAAACAAAAGTGCTTGTATATTGCAAAATGTAGGGTAAATAAAAGTCTGCTTGTATTTTGCAAAAACACATAAAAGAATATTTCGCGAAGATAACAGGAAGTCTTAATTTTAGCTCCGCAAATATATGATTCAACAGTCAGAAGTAATGCATGTTAATAAATTCCAGGACTAAAAGTGTTTGCATATAATAAAATCATTTTTATTTTAGCAAACACACAAATTTATTGACAGATATGCATATATATATATATATATATATATATTTATATGTATATCAGCCGTTACTATTCCACTGCAGAACAAAGGCCTCGGACATGTCCTTCCACTTGCATCTGTTTATGGACTTATATATATATATATATATGTGTGTGTGTGTGTGTGCGTGCGTGTGTATGTGTATCAACATTACACCGCATCTTCCTAACCACAGAAGTATCGCTCCCAACTCTCATCATTATCTTTCTGGGTAATTATCACTAGTCACTAATTATGAGTTTTCTATTGAAGAGACAAGCAATTATTGGGTTTCTGGTTTTACACTCAAGGAGTTCACACAAATTGCTTTGAAACCGGATATACTGGAACTAGGTCGATATTGATTATAACAAGCGCATGTACATTCATACATGGAGAGAGAGAGAGAGAGAGAGAGAGAGAGAGAGAGAGAGAGCGAGAGAGAGAGAGAGAGAGAGTTTCTCTTTAATTTTAGGTGACTATGCGACTCAATGAGTTGCGTATGTAAATTCAAGAAGGTATCATTAATTGCATAAAAAGTAATAAATCAGGATTGTAAGATTAAATCATGAATAATGGCATGTTCAAAGCCCGGGGGGGGGGGGGGGAGGGGGGAACAGAATGTCCGGGATTTAAGGGAGTGCCGCCCCACCCCTAATTTTTTATTTTTTTTTACTGTTTTGCCCTATGATTGTATGTCTAATTTCTCATGTCTTCCGTCCCTTAATAGAGCTAGCCATATAAGACTTGTATAATGACATAGGAAAATAGTACTAAAGGATAGTAGATTTATAATATTCCTTACAGGAGTATAGTCTGTTCAATTTCTGGCGTCGTCTGACCTATAAAATGTCCTCGTACATCGAAAAGAAAGACCATAGAAGGTAAAGGAAATGAAATATTAGAGAATAGTTTCTATACATTAATTTCTAAGTAATAAAGAATAATATATTTATAAAATCAATTACAGCAATATAGTCTGTTCAATTTCAGACGTCGTCTGACCTATAGAATATTGTCATACAGTACTTCGAAAAGTAAGACCATCTAGAAAGCAAAAGCGATAGACTATTAAATTGCTTCTATTTTTTCATTTCTTCTGCTATAATTCAAACAGTAGATTGGTTCTTGTAGATACAGTATTACTGATTTCTAGTTAATTGGAAAAGTCTCTCTCTCTCTCTCTCTCTCTCTCTCTCTCTCTCTCTCTCTCTCTCTCATCCAAAAGGTCTGAACAATTTGTGTACAGGAAGTATTTTAATGCATTTGATTAAGTCTCTCTCTCTCTCTCTCTCTCTCTCTCTCATCCAAAAGGTCTGAACAATTTGTGTACAGGAAGTATTTGAATGCATTTGATTAAGTCTCTCTCTCTCTCTTTCTCTCTCTCTCTCTCTCTCTCTCTCTCTCTCTCTCTCTCTCTTCAGTATGTGATTCATATTTATTTTATGTTTTAATGACCATACTTAAATTGCAGTGCAGTCAATAGGATATGAAAAACACAAATCCTTAAATGTATTTCACCCATCACATAATACCTCTCCTTTAAAGATAACTCTCTCTCTCTCTCTCTCTCTCTCTCTCTCTCTCTCTCTCTCTCTCTCTCTGTAGAATATGCGTTACTGCTCGAAGACACCCTGACAGGAAAATCCATATCAAATTTATCAGATTCTCCGGAATATTTGAAGTGTCTTTTCAATGTAGTCAACCAACAACTTCCAATTTAAAGTTTTTTTTCTGTTTTGTCAGCAATTTATTATTCATTTTGTTGATGTGTCCTTATTTATTGGCGATTTTCCACGATTCTATACTGGGAGAGTATATTGCTTGACAAGATTAAACAAAATAAAAGTATATGGATGGATGTTTTAGTTATATAATAATGTTTCCTGGCTCCTTGATCTGTCTAGTTTACAAGTCATTTGGCAATATTTCCCTTTTCTAAGAATATTAGATATTGAATTAGATTTTCCAACAGCGCAAAAAAAAAAAAACTTATTCTACCCCATTAAATAAAATCAGAGAAATTACATTATTCATTCAAGTGTATTGATAATGTAAAACTGAATATTTCATCTTAGAAAAACTGAAATATATATATATATATATATATATACATATATATATATATATATGTGTGTGTGTGTGTGTAAATATATATATATATATATATATATATACTTTTCATATATTAATTGAAAAACTGGGTGAAGCTCAAATACAAAAGTATAAAATTAATACCTGATTATTATACTTTCAATATAAACATAAAGAAATAACAGGCCCATTTCGAAAAATAAATCAGTTTAAGGTCAATAAATCAGTTTAAGAATTTCTATATTTGATTTTTTGCACACGTTTTGCAGTCAGGAAAACTTCATGAAAACTCCAGAGTGGCTCAAAAGTTTCCAAAAGATTAGAATATATGCCAAGCATCAGCCAAGATTGGAAAAGTTTAAATTTTCTCAATATTTCTTGGATGGCAGATAATGATATCAGTTTACGAAGACTTTGTTTTACCCGGACAATGCCGCAAGGAATCAGGTCAAAAGATTAATCTTGCGTTTTACTTTACGTAAATGGTATCACTTTGAGCCTTACTAAAGCCTTAGAACAGTGGTTCCCAACCTGGGGGGGAATTTCCCCCTGGGGGGAAATTTGAAGCTTCCCTGGGGGAAATAATTACATTACCTACTAAAAAAAACAAGCAGAAAATGTCCTCATAGTACGTGCGGCAATTTGTTGTTAGCCATTCAATTGTGATATGATCATATCAGTTCTCAAAGACATGATATTCAAGGGGAGAATTGGAGTGTCATGCCCATTTCTGTGGCAGGCGAGTGGGCACAAGGGCTGGGCGGGGCATGAAGGGGGAAATCTGGATGGGTTGAACTGGGGTACAGGGGGGAAATGACAGAAAAAAGGTTGGGAACCATTGCCCTTAGAACATAAAGCGATTCACAATTCAAGAGGACTATGGAAAGAATAATGATGGGAATAACACTAGGAGACAAACAAATCAACGTGGATACCAGAGTAAATTAAGGTAGAGGATATACTAACGACATGTAAGAAAAAGAAATGTACATGTATAGGACATATATTGAGGACAGATAATAAATGAACATTAAGAATAAGAAAATGGGTCCCTAGAGTCTAGATTGCAAAAGAAGCAGGGGAAGGAAGAGAAGACAATGGTTTGACGAATTAAGAAAATTTGTGGGTTTGGAATGGCATAGAATGAACATAAACATTCGACAGTAGAAGGACATGTCTGAGGCCTTAGTTATGCAGTGGACTAGCTACGGCTGATGATGATGATGATGATGCTGATTGAGAAATTTAAGAGGTCGTTTAAACAAGAAGCCCGAAGCAGGTGTATGTATCAATCGATAGATCTCCCCTTTAATCGAGTAACCTCATCTTCACTTGGTACAGAACATGAGTTGAAATTGAATTATCGTATCAAAACAATAAGAAATGTTAGTCTGCCTTACACAGAGTTCTTTTGTTATGTTATTCAAAGCAGCTGTTTAACCATTGTTCTCTTGTTCATCTTTGTTTCTAGCGTTTTCGTCAATTGAGATTTTTACTGGTATTTTCTATGTTCTAACTATAGTAATTTTTTTTTATGAAGTGCATTTGCACCGACTCGCAAGGGTGTCTTTTTAGCTCAGAAAAGTTTCCTGCTATCTGATTGGTTAAAATTATCTTGTCCAACCAATCAGCGATCAGGAAACTTCTCCGAGCTAAAAGGGCACCCCTGCGAGTCTGTGCAAATCTACCTCACTAAAAACAATTGACTATAGTGTAGGCAACTCGTCAAAATTGATGTTTAAAACTATTTAGATAGCTATGCCCACACTCGTACGCACACACACAGATTCAATCCTCCCTACCCCCCCCCCCTTTCCTAACTACAACACGGCAGTTTCGGCAATTTGTGGGAGATTGTCCTTTCCGAGTGTATCTCTCGGAGTACCCACTCGCACCAGGGTATGACTATTCCCTCTCCCACCTAAACGAGAGATGAGGAGAGACCGTGTAGGTCTATGTCTGGCAATACCGTTGAGCGTGGCAGGATATATATTTGTATACATGTTTTATATATACATATATACATATATATACACATATATATATATACACATGTATATATATATATATATATATATATATATATATATATATATAGCATTTACCCATACGCTTTCTCTTTATCATATTGGGGAGATTTTCATAAAATTACAATTTATTCTGTATAAAAGAGCTAAGATAATTATTAGTTTATTTGAATAATAATAATAATAATAATAATAATAATAATAATAATACTAATAATAATAATAATAATAATGGCAATTTGAAATAACTATACGGTTTAGCTTGCTAATGTTCATGCATCTCTAGGACATCGAAACCTGCCTTAATTAACCAGATAAACATAAGTCCTGGAGCCTCAAGGAAGGAGATCTAATATTCAAGATAGCGCCAGTGTAAACCCAATTTAGATGGTCACCTCGTTATGTGCCCTCAGGGAATAACTCCAAGGTTAAACATGGTTTAGATATTCGTATTTCTCTCTCTCTCTCTCACTCTCTCTCTCTCTCTCTCTCTCTCTCTCCTCTCTCTCTCTCTCTCTCTCTCTCTCTCTCAGTTTTAGGTTGGTTAGACATAGTTAGACATTCGTAATTTTTCTCTCTCTCCCTGCCCAAAACTATACCTGGAAAACTAAGGAAGGCACTAAGGAAGGCCCACAGGACATGAATCCACTACGCACCAGCATCAATAATGCAGCAACTATTTAATGCACTGCCAGCTCATCTAAGAAACATATCAGGAGGTGAGCGTAGATGTGTTTAAGAATAAGCTCGATAAATACCTAAGATACATCCCAGACCATCCAAGACTGGAAGATGCAAAATACACCGGGAGATGCATAAGCAACTCTCTGGTGGATAAACGAGGTGCCTACACACTGAGGGACCTGGGGGAACCCAAACATAGAATAAGGCAATAAGGTAAGGCTCTCTCTCTCTCTCTCTCTCTCTCTCTCTCTCCTCTCTCTCTCTCTTTTCTCTCTCTCTCTCTCTCTCTCTCTCTCTCTCTCAGATCTAGGTTTATTAGACATAGATAGACATTTGTATTTCTCTCTCTCTCTCTCTCTCTCTCTCTCTCTCTCTCCTCTCTCTCTCTCTCTCTCCTCTCTCTCTCTCTCTCTCTCTCTCTCTCATTCTGGTTGTACGAAGCTTTTTAGTCCATATTCTTCACAGATTCTCCTTTGTCATCATACACCTGACAACACTGAGACTACCTAACAATTCTTCTTTCACCCAAGAGGTTAACTACTGCACTGTAATTGTTCATTGGCCACTTTCCTCTTGGTAAGGGTAGAAGAGACTCCTTAGCTATGGTAAGCAGCTCTTCTAGGAGAAGGACACTCCAAAATCAAACCATTGTTCTCCAGACTTGGGTAGTGCCATGGTCTTCCAGTGTCTTGGGTTTAAAGTTCTTTTGCTTGAGGGTACACCTGGGCGCACTATTCTAAATAATTTCTCTTCATCTTGTTTTGTTAAAGTTTTTATAGCTTATATAGGAAATATTAGTTTAGGTGTTGTTGATATTCTTAAGATATTTTATTTTCTCTTGTTTCCTTTCCTCCCTGGGCTATTGTTCCTTGTTGGATTCCTTGGGCCTATAGAATCCTGCTTTTCCAACTAGGGTTGTGGCTTAGCAAGTATGGTAAGCAGCTTTTGCTCTTCTAGGAGAAGGGACACTCCAAAATGAACCCATTGCCTTTCTAGTCTTGGGGTAGTGCCATAGCCTCTGTACCATGGTCTTCCACCATCTTGGGTTAGAGTTCTCTTGCTTGAGGGTACACTCGGGCACACTTCTATCTAGTTTTTCTTCCTCTTGTTTTGTTAAAGTTTTTATAGGAAATATTTGTTTTAATGATGTTACTATACTGAAAATATTTTATTTTTCTTTATTTCCTTTCCTCCCTGGGCTATTGTTCCTTGTTGGAGCCCTTGGGCTTATAGAATCCTGCTTTTCCAACTAGGGTTGTAGCTTATCATTTGATAATAATAATAATAATAATAATAATAATAATAATAATAATAATATGTGTGGGTGTGCGCGTGCTAAGCCATTTACTCTTCCAGCAACTACTGGTTTCCAAATTCAATAAGCAATGGCTTAAGATTTCTATTTCCGAACCAAATTCAGCATGATTCTTCAAATAGAGATGTCCTTGTGACACACTTTACTTGTCTTCATGTCACCGTCGGAGTCCAATGCTATACAGTACAGTGTCACGTGATCTAACAGTTCTATTCATGAAAGCAGTTTAGCAAGAGCGATCCATTCTCTCTGAACCTACACTCTTTAAACAACGATAACTCGATAGCCGAAGGGAAAAATTCTAGACTTTCGTTTTTATATTCATGGCTTGGTTACCTATGGTTGAAAGAGAGAGAGAGAGAGAGAGAGAGAGAGAGAGAGAGAGGAGAGAGAGGGAGAGAGAGGAGAGAGAGAGAGAGAGAGAGAGGAGGGGAAGTTACTTTTTTTTTTATTCGGGGAAAAGAAATTGCTTCGTTCAGGAAAAATAAATTTTGGAAAATAAGTTATACGACAGAAAATACCTGCATGCGTTAGTGTTTTATGTTTTTTTTATGCATACACACCTACGCACACATACACATACACACACATATATATATATGTATGTATGCATATATATATACATATATAATGCATATAATATATATATATATATATATATATATAATAATGTGTGTGTGTGTGTGTGTATATATTCACACACACATCCTTACATATATATATATATATATATATATATAATAAATATATATACGTATATATATATATGTGTGTGTGTGTGTGTATATATATATATTCACACACACACACACACACATATATATATATATATATATATATCTTTCTGAGTAGGGAAACCTTGCAGTGGTGAAAGGGTTCGTGTTTCGTCATGATTAGCAAAGCTTTACTAGTCAGGGCCACCCAAGCTAAGCTGGTTTGCTGGGAGCAATCATAATAAAGTCTTCCATCATCACCACTCAGCTTTGCCTAGCGTGGTGAGGAAAATGGCCAAACCACAAACATGACCAAGACATATCTGAGACCTTTGTCCTACAGTGGACTAGAAATAGCAGCATATATATATATATATATATATATATATATATATATATATATATATATATGTGTGTGTGTGTGTGTGTGTATGTGTGGTGTGTGTGTGTATGTTAGTGTTTATAATCCCATATGATCGAGAAATCAGCCAGTTAATGAGGAAGTTAGGAATGCAACCTACTTGCTAATAATTCTGACACATATAAAACAAAATAAGATAAATACATTAGATAAATACATTATTAAGGAGAAGCAGAATTCAAATAAAAGTAAAACCTAACGAATTTTGTATTCAGTATATCCGCGTAGTCAGGTGGTCGTGATGTAAATATGATGATCTATGAATATATTTCAGCCTGAAATAAGTTTCGCGCCAACTGCTTTCGCGGGTTTTTTGATATTGCTACCCTCTTTATGAGAGAATGCCTTGATGAAGTCATTGAGCTTCAGAACGGCATTTCATTCCTATGCTGAAACTTGGTGACGGGCAAGAGGGCTCTTGAACTTGGGGAAATTGCTTCCCCAGTTCGAATCTAAATTTCTCTCTTTCACCTTTTTCTTTTTCTCAATATTACTTCGACCTTATCCTAATTTCATGAACTTTCTTTCGTCTTGCTTTCCAAACTCTATGAGAAAAATTTCCCTCATTATATATGTGTATATATTATGTACATATATATATATATATATATTTTTTTTTTTTTTCCTATGGCTTGGATGTTTCTACATCTATTGTAGCCCCGGCGGGGATGTTCATACATTCTTTATTGCTGCCTGCTTTGATGAGTGGGAGGAGGTGTCACGTTTGGGAGGTGTTTGCACTCAAAGCTATTTGTGAGAGTATTGGATGATTTCAGCCATCCCGAAGATGGTTTGGACCTTTTTGGCGGAACTATTCTCAAGTGTTGGGTCTTCGGAATCCAGGGGGATCCGATGCTTGGGGTAGGACTCTTGGCTTTTGGCCGGAAGCCCGTCATTACAGATATGGGGAGGATGATTCCATAATTTCTTGGTCTCGGTCCTAACAGGCGGGTTCAGCTTACACCTGTGCCTCTATATCTGTTTTGATGCTATCCTTCGGGTAGGGTATGGAGTGGACCATCTGGGAAGTATACTCTCATTGTGCCGATAGTGGAGAGTGCAAATTTCCTTTCTGATGTGTGATGGCCTAACATTCTCGAGCAGGTACATCAAACTAACCCTTTTCTCTCTCTCTCTCGTCTAATGGATTCTTTAAGTAACGAACCCCCATCCCCTGGATACGCTGACTCTCCCCCGGCACTGTTGACGACCTCTGCTAATTCAATTAAGGAAAATTCTGTTGACGACCTAGGAACAAAAAAGGACCCCTCTACTCATGTTTTAAACCCAATTAAGTCGGGTAACAAACGGAAACTCCGAATCCTTCATGTTACCCAAATTCCAATAAATACTGATTATGATATGATATATAAAGCATTTAGATGCTATGGAGTGATAAAAGAAATTAGAATGAAACTTGAAAATGAAAAATGGCATTCATGGATAACTTATAACAATCATGAAGAAGCATTCAACGCAATATGTAACATCAATGATATCAAAATTAATAATTTAAATGTCATGGGTGCCCTATGTGATAAGATACCAAACAGTTTGGATGTATATAGACCTGCTGACTGGTTTGAGAAAGATATCGATTTAACTATGCTCCCCCAAAGAAAGCCAAAACCACCAATGTGGCTTGTTGCCGAGCCTAAAGGGAGTAATGGGAATTATTTTAAAATTAGCAAACTAATTCAGAAAAAGGTAGGAACCATTGCACAAGGTGATATATTTCGCTTTGGGAAAAATAGCTTCCTAATCCATGCAAAATCATACACGCAATCAGTAATACTGTCTAACCTTATGACAAGCAGTGATGAGGATATGTTAGATGTCAAACCCCACCTAAACTTTAGTTACGGAAGGGGAGTAGTCTTCAATAAAGATCTGTATGAATTTACAGAAGAGGAAATACTAGCCATGTGCCCATTAACAGTGTGGAAAGTGCATAAGATTCCTGGGACGTCAATGATTATCCTTACTTTCCAGGATGCTGATGTGCCTTTCCACATCGATATTGAAAATGAAAGAATAAAAGTTCGACCTTTTAAACAAAAGCCCTTACAATGCTTCAAATGTTTCAAATTTGGACATCCTTCTAAAGTTTGTAAAAATGAAAAAATGTGTAGCATCTGTGCCAGTCCTTATCATGGAGAGTGTACACTTGAGCCCAGCTGTTTGAATTGCAATTCAAACCATAAGTCAACTGACAGGAGCTGTGAGATTTATAAGTTTGAAGAAGCAGCCCTCAACAAATCCAGTGTAGAACACATAAGTGTAGGACATGCCAAAAGACTACTGAAAAAACCAAACAGCTATGCAAAGGCACTGAAATCAAGAGAAAATATACCACAGGAGTCATCGAACCCACATAGTGCTGCCAGTAATTCCAAGAAAAGAAATACATCATCTAATGATAGTAAAGTTTTACGTGACAAGGTAAGCATATTGCCTTCCAAGGCTTTGCCACTGTGTATTAAAACTGCGACACTGCCCACTTCTATACAAACTTCATCCCCCATTACCAGCAATAGTACTAACCTCTCTCAGGCCATGTCCTTGCCTGATTTGATGGAGGTTCCACCCGAAACAAAGTTACCAGGCGCACCTGTGGTAGGGAAGGTGCAAAAACCTGGTAGATCCTCACCACCTACAAATAGGAAAAGAGAGAGACCTCCATCTCTCTCACCCCCTTCCATAAGAAATATTAGAGTTATGACATCAAATAAATATGATGTTTTGTCTGTTGATGTTTCTGATCACCCAGAAGACAATTTAAATAAATCAGAAATTCAAGTTGAGGTCCACCATCCCCCTCAACAATTGGATCAGAAGGACAAGAAGAAAAGCACAAACAAAAAACCATATTTATCAAGACCCTCTCTAATAAAACCACCGGGAAATAGCATTAGATCAAAAATTGCTAATGGGAAGACTTCATCTAAAAGCTCTTCCAAAAAATAAACCATAGTTTTTTTCCTCCATTTTGCAATGGAACTGTCAGGGTTTGAGGGCGAAATATGAAGAACTTAAGCTCCTAATTCACGAGCAATCCCCCATAATTGTATGTCTACAGGAAAGTATGCTTGATTCTAACACTCCTAGTCCTCGAGAGTATGTTAGCTATAGAACACCATATAATCAACAAGCAGGGAGCCATGGCGGAAGTCTCATGTACATTCGTCGAGATGTTCCCCAAATACCCATGTCTATACGTACAACCCTGCAGGCAGTTGTTGTACAAATTGATATAGGGAGAAAATATACAATATGCTCTCTGTACTTACCTCCAAATGATAATATTTTATATGATGATTTAGCAGAGGTCATTCAACAACTCCCTCAACCTTTTCTCTTACTGGGAGATATGAATGGTAGACATCCTTTATGGGGTGATGTTTTGGCCAACACAAGGGGCAATATTATCTCATCAATTGTGGAGAATGAGGATGTGGGACTCCTTAATACAGGAGAGCCCACACACTTCCATGTTCAGACAGGTACTTTGTCATGCATTGACCTTTCAATTGCAAGCTCTAACTGCCTTCTTGATTTTGATTGGAGGACATTAGATGATTGGCATACTAGTGATCATGCACCAATCATTATAAACACCAACAAGGGTCCGCCTTTGCAAAGATCGCCACGTTGGAATCTAGACAAGGCATACTGGGTTAAATTTTCCGAGCTAAGCGAAATCGAAGGGAGAGCAGAACAGTTTGAAAGTGTTGATGATGCCATAGACCTACTGAATGGAACTCTTCATACAGCAGGAGTCAATTCAATTCCCAAAACAACAGGGTTATTCAAACGACGACCAGTCCCGTGGTGGTCTTCAGAACTAACTGCACTCCACAGAGCCACAAGAAGATCTCTAACACGATTGCGTAGACGCAGAACTGATGAGAATTTAACTATGTACAAGAAATGTAGAGCACAGTTCCGTCGTGCCATGAAAGAAAGCAAGGCGCAAGTCATGGATGTCTTTTGTTTCCTCCATTAACAGTAGAACACCACCATCTTCTGTGTGGAGGAAAGTAAAAAAGATAGCTGGCAAATTCACCCCCAACCCACCACCAGTGTTGAAGGTGAATGGCCAGTATGTAACTGAAGCAAATGAAGTTAGCAATGCCCTGGCTAATCATTTTTCAAATGTATCCAGCAAGTGTGAAGGAGCCCCTGGTCACCAGTATAGGAGCACTGAAGAAAAGAAAATTTTAAATTTTGCAACAAGAAGGGAAGAGTCGTATAATTCTCCTTTCACTGAAAGAGAATTTGATTCCGCACTTGCTCATTGCAACGATACAGCCCCTGGACCCGATGGAATTCCATATGCAATGATTAAACATGTCCATTTTAATACAAAGCTATTTATTTTAAGCATTATTAATAGAATATGGCATGATCATAGTTACCCAAGTGTTTGGGAACTAGCCATTATTTTAGCCTTTTTAAAACCCGGTAAAGACAAGTTTTTAGCAGCAAACTATCGTCCTATTGCATTGACATCTTGTTTATGTAAAATCATGGAGAAGATGGTCAATGCAAGACTGATATGGTACCTTGAAAAGAAAGGTATTTTATCACCGATTCAATGTGGATTCCGAAAAATGCACTCAACGACTGATGTGTTGATACGACTTGAGTCTTCTATTTGTGAAGCCTTTGCTTCCAAACAGCACCATGTTACAGTATTTTTTGACCTTGAAAAGGCATATGATACCACATGGAGATATGGTATTCTTAAAACCATTCATGAATTGGGATTGAGAGGAGAGCTGCCACTATTTATTCAGGCATTTCTTTCACGTAGAGTTTTTCAAGTGAGAGTGGGGGGAAACTCTATCAGAGAGTAAGTGCCAGGAAGAAGGAGTTCCTCAGGGTAGTGTGCTGAGTGTAACCCTTTTTGCACTAGCAATTAATGGGATATCCTCAGCCATTCCCCAGGATGTTCTCTCAACATTATTTGTGGATGATCTCTCAATATCATTTGCTGGCACTAGAATGGCAATGGTTGAGAGAAAAATCCAACTCTCTATTGATAAAATTATCCAGTGGGCTGACATGAATGGATTTAAGTTCTCGACAAGTAAAACTACCATTGTCCATTTTTGTCGTATCCGGGGAGTATATCCAGACCCGGATATATACATTAAAGGTCAACGGATACCATGTGTATCGGAAACCAAATTTTTAGGTTTGATATTTGACTGTAGACTTACATGGGTTTCTCACCTAAAAGCGCTAAAAGCTAAATGTGTTGAAGCTCTGAATATCTTAAAAGTATTGTCCCATACATCATGGGGGGCAGACCGCAATACTATTTTAAAATTATACAAGGCCTTGATTTTTTCCAAAATTAGTTATGGTTGTGAGGTATATTCTTCAGCCACCCCAAGCCGGTTAAAAATATTAGATTCGATACATCATGCAGGTATTAGATTGTCTACTGGAGCTTTTAAAACCTCGCCTATCCCAAGTCTCCTTGTTGATGCTGGAGAGTTACCTCTAGACCTTTACCGAATGTCTTCCATTCTTCGGTATTGGTTTAGATTGCAAAGACTCCCTAACTCTCTAGCCTTTCAGACTGCAAGCCTTGTAAGACAAGCATCATACTTTGAGTTGCACCCAAAATCTCCTCAACCTTATGGCTTTCGGGTGAAACGATTATTAAATAGTCTGGATATAATTAGAAATAAGGTACTTCCATTCAAGGTATCATCAACGCCTCCATGGAAGTTACCAGAGATATCTTTTTGTAAATATTTTATTGGAGATAAGAAGAATATGTCAGACATAGAAGCCAGGTCTCTTTTTAATGAACATGTTAAAGAACATAGAGGATCAACTTTTATCTATACTGATGGCTCCAAATCTGATGCTGGCGTTGGATTTGGAGTACATAGTAATGGTTTTAATTGTAGAGGTGCACTTCCTCTGACCGCTTCCATATTTACTGCCGAACTGTATGGCATATTAACTGCTATTGAGAAAATAGCGTTGGAGAAGGAGGGTAATTTTACAGTTTTTAGTGATGCAAGGAGTGTCCTTCAAGCTATGGAAGTTTTTAATTCTAATAATCCTCTAGTTTTAAAGATTTTAGAATGGCTTTTCCTTATTGGACGGAGAGGTATAACAGTTCAATTTTGTTGGGTTCCAGCACATGTAGGTGTGTCCGGGAATGAGAAGGCAGATTCACTGGCTAAGGAGGCTGCATCCGAGTTGCTGCCAAGAAGGTATCCCATTCCCTGTAATGATTTCTTACCTGACATCAAGAAATTGGTTTGCAATAAATGGCAACAACAATGGGATAGTCAAGATGGCAATAAAATGAGGGAAGTAACAAATGACATATCTCCTTGGAGGTATAATATGATGCCCCGAAAATGGGAGACGTCTCTTTGTCGTCTCCGTATTGGTCACACTCGGTTGACACATGAGTTTCTGCTGAAGGGCCAACACCAACCGTATTGTGACAACTGTTTAGTACCTCTAACAGTAAGGCATTTGTTGACCGAATGCCCCAATTATAACATCTTTCGGAATAGATATTTGTTTGAGGCTCGAGGTGAGGGTGGCAGGTTCATCCTTGCCAAGATTCTTGGAAATGATGTGTCCTACCATGCAAGTGGGATTTTTAGATTTCTTTCAGAAGCAGGTCTTCTGAAAAATATTTAACTTTTATGACATTCAATTTTTATGATTTTAATTGAATACTCTTTAATTTTTTATTTTATTTCATTTTTTACTTTTGTATACATAAATTAAATGTTACCGGCGTCAATGACCTTAGATGTCAGGATGCCTGAAAACTTTAAATCATTCATTCATTCATTGATATTGCTATATTTTTCGGCGCGAAGCAGGAACCTCGATAGGAAAATCGTAATTACATATGTTCATTAAGGTAGAATAAAAAAAATGATCGTTGTTTATTAAGTGAAAAGACAATAAATGAAATAAATTGGGATATTAAAATGATAAGAAATGTTGATAATTTTGCTATTCAAAAGGAGTCACTAAATGTACCGCTATCACTTATGTGAAGAATGTTAAGGATAATTATTATTATTATTATTATTATTATTATTATCATTATTATTATTATTATTATTATTACTATTTAAGCTACAATCCTAGTTGGAAAAGCAATATGCTATCAGCCCAAGAGCTCTAACAACGAAAAATAGCCCAGTGAGGAAAGGAAATAAATGAACGATATAAGAAGTGATGAACAACTAAAATGAAATATTTTAAAAACAAAAACATTAAAACAGATATATCATGTATACACTATAAAAAGACTTATATCAGCCTGTTCAACATAAAAAAACACTTGCGGCAAGTTTGAACTTTTGAAGTTCTACTGATTCAACGTTGCATGTTTCCTTCTATTGTCCTGAGTATAGGATATTGCGAAGAATATTAATTGTCCTGATTTTAAGCTGATTTTTTTTTTTTTTGTGTCAATAGTTTTTTTTTTTTATGATTTGTGATGAACCTATGCAGCAAAATAGAATATTTGCACTTCAGTTATTCATTCTTATAGAGATTATTCAACTTTTTCATCTTGTTTGCTATCATTTCTACTTTTATTTAGTAACCACAGGAACTGCATCTAAATCCTATAAAAAACTCTCTCTCTCTCTCTCTCTCTCTCTCTCTCTCTCTCTCTCTCTCTCTCTCTCTCTCTCTCTCTCAGCACACCTGTATCCCAAAAAACGTCCTAGAACCTATATAACCCAAAAGGACTCTCCGTATTCCCAATACGCCGGAAAATGTGAAGGATAAATGAGACTTATTTGAATAGTGGATGACGTCAAAGGAACCAAAAAAAAAAAAAAAAAACGTTTGAACTTATTCCCACGTAGCTCATTTAAGACTTCAATGAAAATTAAAACGTTTCGCTGAAAAAGGTGTAAATACACATCACTTGATAATGATAATAATAATAATAATAATAATAATAATAATGATGATGATAATAATGATAATGATAATAACAATAATAATAATGATAATAATAATGATAATATTAATAATAATAATAATAATAATAATAATAATAATAATAATAATAATAATAATGATAATGATAATAATAATAATAATAATAATGATAATTATTATTAATATTATTTTTATTATCATTATTATTATTATTATGATTTTTATTTTTATCATTATCATTATTATTGTTATCATTATTATTATTATTATTATTATTATTATTATTATTATTATTATTATTATTATTATTATCATAGGAGTTGATTTTTTAAGAGCATGTGACGCATCCAATATTCATCGAGAAAAAAAAAAAACGGAATTCTTATTTTTTTTTTTTTTTTTAAGGGTGGAAGAGTTATGGCAAGTCTTTCCAATATGGTAAAAAGAGATCCATTGGTTCAGACAAGCTGTGAATTATTACCTACTTGCAATTTTGACACTACAGACTAGCAGGTTTATATATATATTTTCTTATATTCATCATCATATCGTTATTTTTATTTGGTATTTCAATTTCAAGGTACAGGCGTGATAATGAAGCTTAGTAAGGAATTATGAATTAGATATGTTCATATTTATACCTAATATTTCTAGATATTTTTTTTATATTTACTCGCTAGTTACAGATTGAAAATTAAAATTAGTTTTCGAACAAGTAAAAAGTTGATACAATCAGCAAATCTAAAAGTAAATTGTATCGGGTGTCAAGTAATTTACAGTCCAACATACGGACAGATAAATAATTAATCTATAAACAATAGAATAACAGGTAATTACGATGATGAAAGGCTTTTAATTACCGGTATTCGTCTTTGATGTGTATGTCGACCCGTACGATATTTTTTCCGATCACGCTCAGCGGCACTGCCAGACGTATAACTAATAGGTGTATCCCTATCCTGGTACCCCGAGAGCTATACTGTGTGTATGCGCATGTGTGCATGTCTATCTAAATATTTATCCGTCATTTTTGACGGGGCGTGTACACTAGTTTACAAATAGCATGTAAAAGTGCATATGTATGTTTATGAGTATTTAGTCTGTAAATATAGTGCTTACGGGCACATTTACACAGTACCTGAAATAATTTCGTTACGGTATTTGTCAAATAAAAATATTGTACATCAAACTTTGTTTTTAGCCTTTGAACTTCTATTTTATTTTCCTACAGGTAAACTTCCTTTGATAATAGCATGTCCACTTTAAAGTACGTAAAGAGAGAGAGAGAGAGAGAGAGAGAGAGAGAGAGAGAGAGAGAGAGAGAGAGAGAGAGAGAGAGAGAGGGATGTTCATGTCACTCGAGGTAAAATTCTAAAAAAAAGAATAGAATATTAAATTTATTTAAACTGGAAAATCTAGATTATTATTCTTTATATTTCAGATATATTTTATTTACTGATATATTTTTAAACTTGCTATTTTATTTATTTTTCATTTTATCCATCAAAAAGTTATTGAATTCATCAAAAATCTAATATATTTAATATCAGGGGAAAATCATCTTAAAGAATTCCAGTGAATTTCTAACTGTTTGTGTTTTTGGAGTTATTATTATTATTATTATTATTATTAATTGCTAAGCTACAACCCTAGTTGGAAAAACAGGATGCTATAAGCCCAGGGGCCCAAACAGGGAAGATATCCCAGTGAGGAAAGGGAACAAGGAAAAATAAAATATTCTAAGAACAGTAACAACATTAAAATAAATACCTCCTATAAAAACTATAAAAACTTTAACAAAATATGAGGAAGAAAAATTAGAAAGAATAGTGTGCCTGGGTGTACCTTCAGGCAAGAAAACTCTAACCCAAGACAGTGGAAGACCATGGTACAGAGACTATGGCACTACCCAACACTAGATAACAATGGTTTGATTTTGGAATGTCCTCCTAGAAGAGCTGCTCATAAAAATTAACTTTATCCATCAAAAAGTTACTGAATATATAAAAAATCTAAGATATTTAACATCAGTGTAAAAAACGTCTTAAAGAATTCCAATAAATTCCTGACTGTTTGTGCATTTGGAATTATAGAAATTAACCTTTTTTTTTTTTGTAGCTGATGAAAGACATAAGAAATTAGATTCAAGATTAATAGCATTTCAAAGGACTAAATTCTTCGTCGAATTAAACAAGGTCATCTACATTTTTATTTTTTTTAAGAATTACAGAAATTCGACAATTTTAACAAACGTTCTTTGCAGAGGTTAAAGACCAAAGATAGTCATAAGTTTGCATACTCTTTATTTTGTACTTTTAGGCAAATTTCTCAGAACAACAACAACAATGATTATGGGGATATTAGATAGCAATTTCTATCTAAATTATTATGGTTTTTTCATCATTATTATTATTATTGTTTCTGCTCTCCATTGTAAGTGATTTAAAACACCTACATATTATTCAATCCGCCCTATTATTATCATTATTATTATTATTATTGATACTATTATTATTATTATCATTATTGATACTATTATTATTATTATTATTATTATTATTATTATTATTATTATTACTTCACAAACTCCCTACAATTAATGTAACTCACAGAAGCAAAAAAATTAAAGTTGATATTAACGTCATCATCGTCATCATAATATTATTATTATTAATATTCTCAAGTTTCCAATATATGCAATACACACTCCATCACATCCTAAACTAGCATATTCTATATTCCACGTTAAATATAAAATATGTAGCCTTGAAATGAGCCCCACAGAGGAACACATCAACAAAAGGAAATTGAAAGTGAGAAATTCAAGTAATTCCCTTTGATCTCACTGGGGGACAAGGTTGCTAGGTTGTCCTTTTTCTGGCCAAAAAAAAACTCCAAATTTGGCCTTTTTCGTGCTAGATACCTAAATTTCGTCTTTTAGAAACTGGTTAGCCTTAAATGCTATATTTTAGGCTTTTTTTTCTACCATTAGGTTGGCCTTTTAAAGCTGCAGTTGATCAGACGTTGGCCTTTTCTCATTTGGAAAACCTGGCAACCCTGCTTGAGGAAAAGGGTATATACAAAATGTCACGTAAACAGTTATAATTCTGGTTTGTTTATTTACTGGAATTTGTTTTAAAAAGACCGTGATGTATGCTACCTCCAACAGCGAAGTTCGGAGGAGGTTATGGTTTTTCCCCGGTTTTTCTGTTTGTTTGTTTGGGAATAACTTCCTGGACACAATTTTATTCATAGAGTAGTGAAACTTACAGGGATTAATTCTCATGTTGAGACGTAGGCGTGACTTAATTTTATAAGTCCTAGGTCAAAGGTCAAGGTCAAGATCGAGTCTTGATAAAAATTGTGAACACACTTCACCAAAATTCAAAGCATGTGAGAGAGAGAGAGAGAGAGAGAGAGAGAGAGAGAGAGAGAGGAGAGAGAGAGAGAGAGAGAGAGAGAGAGAGAGAGAGAGAGAGAGCCCTTGAGCTTATAGCATCCTGCTTTTCCAACTAGAGTTATAGCTTAGCAAGTAATAATAATAATAATAATAATAATAATAATAATAATATTAATAGTAATAATAATAATAATAATAATAATAATAATAATAATAATGTAAAGCCTACATTTATTCGAATGATCTAGAAAACATAGAATAGAATTTAGAGTACTACTTCCCATATAGTTTCTCTCTCTCTCTCTCTCTCTCTCTCTCTCCTCTCCTCTCTCTCTCTCTCTTAGTTGGAAGTTTGTTGAACAATAAGACAAGAAGTTGGAAATAAGAGTTCGCAATTCGCTGTTGGAAAATATTAAGGATTTTCATTCTGCTGTTTTTGGTATTTCTGGACCTCTGAACTAAAGCCTTGGTGGGGGTCTCTAGGTGCCATACACCTGGCCAAGGACCATGTCCTTATTTCAAGAGGGTCTGGCAGCCCATTGATGGTGCGGATGCAGGATAGCACCTGCCAGAAGGCGTGTTCAGATTCCTTCCTCTCTGCCTCCGAAAGCTTAGGACTAGCGGCAGCTGGAAGAAGATCGTCCTCATGATCTATTTTTTTTCATCCACATCCGAGCTCTCATCCATAGGATCCCAGAGTGGGCACAGGGTCGTCATCTGGGTAGGCCGATGATAGGGCAACATCCGTTGACGTGGACGGGAACTCCCTCTGCCTCTCAGGTTGAGGTAAAGGAGCTCTAGCCTAGGATCTAGGAATTGTAAACAAATCCTTCGGTTGTCTGTGTTGAGACAGAGATTCCTCCATCAGAGTAGACCTTGCGGCTTCCTCTGCCCTTCGGGGATGATGGACTTCCGGAGGTAGAGGAATCACATACATCTGAGTTGAAGGGTGAACAGCCCTTGGAGGGTGAACAGCCCATGGTACCACCTCGACTGGAGTGAGTTGGTAAGAATCCGTATAGAACGTTACCCCGCCTTCTTTAGGAGGAGATGGTCGAACCCTCTTCCTCCTACCCTTAGTTCTGGCATGTGCGTCCTGAACTGCAGGGGAACAACCAGGTACTGGCCTGTGGGGTCCTGAACTGCAGGGGACTGCCAGGTTCTGGCCTGTGGGGCCGTGAACTGCAGGGTATTACCAGGTTCTGGCCTGTGGGGTCCTGAACTGCAGGGGACTGCCAGGTTCTGGCCTGCGGGTGGGGGTGGGGTGGGGTGTTCTGAACTGCAGGGTATTACCAGGTTCTGGCCTGTGGGGTACTGAACTGCAAAGGACTGCCAGGTTCTGGCCTGTGGGGTCCTGAACTGCAGGGGACTGCCAGGTTCTGGCCTGTGGGTTCATGAACTGCAGAGGACTACCAAGTTCTGGCCTGTGGGGTCCTGAACTGCAGGGGACTACCAGGTTCTGGCCTGTGGGGGGGGGGGTTCTGAACTGCAGGGGACTGCCAGGTTCTGGCCTGTGCGATCCTGAACTGCAGGGGACTGCCAGGTTCTGGCCTATGGGGGTCCTGGACTGCAGGGAACTGTCAGTTTCTGGCCTGCGGGGTCCCGAACTGCAGGGGACAACCAGGCTCTGGCCTGTGGGTTCCTGAACTGCAGGGGACTGCCAGGTTCTGGAGTGCTCTCTTCACAGGGCCTTTGGGAGGAATATGGGTTTCTCCCTGTGGGTGGGCTCTGCTGGAGCAGAGTCTTGAGAACTCTTTCTGCCAGAGGAGAGGCATCCGGAACGAGGGGTTCAATAGAATCCAATGAGGGTTTGATGAACCCCAGTGAGACGGTGACTTAAGAGACGTATCCACTGCTGGCTGAAAGTGTCTCTTAAAGTGCGTCTTGTCCTCCTCCTCCTACGATCCCGTCGACCTGCAGGAAGAAAACTTCTGAATGACGACGATAAACATGGGACCTTGTCTTTGATAAGGAAGGCGGGGTATCTCTCGAGATTTACTTCAATCCTCCGATCTAAGTAAACTCGGGGAAAAGTCTTGGTGGTGCCGAAGATCAGCCATCGAGTCTGTTACGATCAAGCAAGAGGTCGACCGAATTAACCCTGAGGCAAGATGATTTCGAGAAATAAGCTGAAGTGAAGGAGGTCTGCACTTTAAGACTGCTTTTCTAAATAATTTTACATTTAAAGTATAAGTAAGCTAGGAATATCATATGCTACTCAAATATGATGACCAAATTTCTGAAAATTTAGTTGTTATGCGTACAGTCAAATTCAAATGTTCCTGGTCACTTTCTTTCGCCGGTGTGAGTTGTTGAATGTCGGTCCAACATTTCTACCTTGAAAAAGGCGTGTCTAAAAGTTGCAACACGCCGTAAGAGCTGACATGAGTTGTAACGTGTCCTAGTAAGTCCCAGTAAACCAAGCAAGTACATACTTACATACAAATGAGTGTTTTAATTATAGAAAAGCAACACTGTGCCCAGATGTATAAAGATTCTGAGGAGATACTTAATTTTCATTCTCTCCCAACTCAGTTGTTTAATTTCTTTAATTTTACCTTAGCCCAAATGACAAAACAATCTTAATTAAACTAATTAAACTAATAAGAAACCAAAAGATAAAAAAAGATACAATACACGGAAGGAAACTATTTCCTCAGTATGACAACAGAAGTCCTTGAGTTATTACGGATAATTTCAATCTAATCCTAAAATTAGATTAATTAGTATCGTGCAACGACTGAAGTAAATTGCATTGACATCATTCATACAATTATCTGTCATTACCCAGCGGAATAGGGAGAGGTGAAGAAGAGACAAAGGAAATTAAACACGCTGATGTCCTCATGAATTCTGTAAGATACATGAGTCGTATTTCATACCTAAATATACAGTTGGACACAGGAGTTCCTAGCACACCTCGCTCAGAGGAAGTTCCCTCTGTCCCTGTTACTGAGCGTAGAGTTTCTGTGTGTAGCCAATCTGACCTCTCCATGGAGTAAATGTGTGACAGGGTGCATCTTCTCAGAACGTGGTATGCCATGAATTCTTACATGCAACTGTACATTACATTTTCGAAATAGATAAGTTAAATACATAGATATATGCATATTTTTTTTATAACATTAAGCCAATTCTATCAACCCGAGGTAGCTCCTAAGAAAAGACATCACAGTTACAGTCATACTTTTACTATCAAATCTTGGATGAGACCATCTACAAAAAACTTCCACAAAACAGCTTTATACTCGCACACTTTAGACTTAGGCTGCAAACTCACGTCTATTTTGCATGCATTATTCTGCTTTCTGGATATCAAGGCGTTTGTGTTCCAGTTATCCATCAAATAAAAGTTTCTTTATCATCCAAAAAAACTATTAAAGTTTACAGCTGAGTGGAGACATCCCTCTAGGATAGTTCAGATAACAGTAAATCAATATTCTTTTGAGTTTTATCAAAGGATGTCATCTTAACATCTCATCTAGGCCTATTGTACTTCTGTCGAACATAGAGGTCCACTTGAAGTTTATTCTATTTTAGTTTTTTTAGTTTGGGTTCAAAATCAATGTCCCTATGCATTTACCTTACTTGGTCTCAGTCAGAGATTTCCCGAAAGAAAAAAAAATATATATTTATTCATTTTAGTATCTTAATTTATCTGCGTTTTTATTGCAAGGGAATAAAACCTTCCCAGTTCGGTCTCTTTCGAAATATTAAAGTCTCCATCAATTCAATTAGGATGATATAGGAATTTTTCATAGCTCGAGGATCTTTTATACTCTCTCTCTCTCTCTCTCTCTCTCTCTCTCTCTCTCTCTCTCTCTCTCTCTGCTAGCAGTTAAGGCAATTTCCTGCCAAGCGTGTAGGTGTCAATGTTCTGTACATTTATAAGTTATTACATTTCAAATTCACAAAAAAGTCTAACGAATATCTATTTCTTTCATAGCTCGAATATCTTTTATAACTCTCTCTCTCTCTCTCTCTCTCTCTCTCTCTCTCTCTCCTCTCTCTCTCTCTCTCTCTCTCTCTCTCTCTCTCTCAGTAACTAAAGCAATTTCCTGTCAAGAATTTTGTGTGATACGGTATATCTATATACCCACGCAATAACAACAGGTTCACACATACTCACACACAAAATTTTGTGATTGCTTAAGCGAAGTTAAATTTCAGCACTTCAGGGTATATAATATTCTTTGACAAGGAGCTCTAAAGGAGAAAGACTCGTTATCCGACCCGCCCCCCAACCCCAGACACCCCCTCCCCCCCCAAAAAAAAAAAAAAAAAAAAAAAACTGTAATCATTTTAAGCATAACTTTACGTCTTAAGTAAATCCTTGAGTTACTAAGTTTATGTGGACTAAGTCCAGTCTCGAGACTATTCTCTCTCCTCTCTCTCTCTCTCTCTCTTTATAGATAAATAGATATCAGTGATGACCTTTAGGAGTGGCCATATTCTGCCGTAAATAGTAGATAAGGCCTTATTTTTCCTCTCTCTCTCTCTCCCTCTGTGTGTGTTTATTATACACACATATATGTGTGTATATATATATATATATATATATATACTGTATATATAATATATATATAATATATATATATATATATATATATATATATATATGTGTATATGTATATATATACTGTATATATATATATATATATATATATATATATATATATATATATATATATATATATATATATATATATATCAATATCAGTGATGACCTTTAGGAATGGCCCCTATTCAGCTGTAAATAGTAAATAAGCCTTATTCTCCAGCCTCGAGACTTTCTCTCTCTCCTCTCTCTCTCTCTCCTCTCTCTCTTCTCTTCTCTCTCTCTCTCTCTCTCTCTCTCTCTCTATGTAGATAGATATCAGTGTTGACCTTTTGCGTTGGTCATATTCGGGCTGTAAATAGTAAATACAGTAATATCTCTTCCATTTTATTTTATTTGCCTATAAGGTTACCTATTGACCATGCAATCTTTTATCATTCTCTCTCTCTCTCTCTCTCTGAGTTGTATGCTTAGTCGTTCTTTCGCTTCTTCTTCTTCTTCTTCTGGCGTTTATTAACTTGGTCCTTTACAGCCAACGATTTAATTTTCACCATCAGAGGATTTAAAGCGATTAGTTTTATTTTTCACTACAGAGCGTGAGTTACAAAGTTCCTTACTAATAATACTCAGGAAAAAGTATATAAACAAATAAATGAATACATAAATAACAATATATACAACACTTTTCTGTACGATCCAGAACTTGTGAGAAATTTGTTTTTCCATAGCCAATGAATATTTCATCAATGATTATTATTATTATTATTATTATTAGTAGTAGTAGTAGTAGTAGTAGTAGTAGTAGTAATATTAGTAATAGTAGCAGTAGTAGTGTCCTTTTTCATCATTTTCATTATTGTCATTTATCATATATTATATTATCATTGTTATTATTATTACTATTATTATTATCTATTATTATTATTATAATTTTTATTAATATTTTTATTATTATTATTATTATTATTGTTATATTATTATCATTATTATTAATATTATCATTGTCCCCTTTTCCTCATTATCATTATTGTCATTTATCATTTATTATTATTATGATATTTATTATGAGCAGTTTTACCATGTTTCTTACTTGTGATTTTTTAAATGTGGTAATAATTGATTATGAAACGTTATGGCATAAAAGCAATAAATGGGGAAACTAACAAAACGAAGATCAGAGAAACGTGGAAATTCTTTCCCTGTTGGAGCCCTTGGACTTGTAGCATCTTGTTCTTCCCCACTAGGGTTGTAGCTTAGCTAGTAACAATGATAATGATGATAATAATAATATCAATAATAATAATAATAATAATAATAATATTATTGATAATAATAATAATAATAATAATAATAATAATAACAATGATAAGAATGATAATAATATTAATAAAAT
>NC_090763.1:67500661-67513161 GCF_036898095.1 Palaemon carinicauda
ATAATATATTTATATATATACTGTATATATATATATATTATATATATATACAGTATATATATATATATAGTATATATACTGTATATATATATATATATATTATATATATATAAGTAAGACCTGTCAGGTTTTAATGAAGGGCAATAACGATCATTCAATCTTACAGACGTGATAAATTTGCCTTCACGCATCAAACAGCAACTTGGCACGAAGCCTTCGTTCATTCATTCACTGAATCATTCGTTACAGAAGACACTGAAGAGTGGAAAAGGAATTCTTATGAACGAATGAAGCAAGAATTGTAGTTGAAGTTGCAATGCATGAAAGGGATTCTTGAAGTCTACGAGCCTTTGAAGATGTGGAGTAGTTGCTTAGTGTGGATGAAAGAAGAAAAAGGTGTGATCAACCAAATGAGTTTTCTTGCAAGGTATTGGGAAGTAAGAGAGAGAGAGAGAGAGAGAGAGAGAGAGAGAGAGAGAGAGTGTGTTACAAGGATTTTGGATGTTTCAAAGATTTTTAGCCCATCCTCGGAGACTATTTGCTTTTGGATAGAGCGATTTGGTTTAAACGTTTAGAGAGTTTTTAGGATTTTCTCTAACTTATTCTTGGAGTCGTTTACCGTGTTACTTTTTACTACAGCCGCTAGAGGTCTGTTCCATTTTGTATTTGTTATTTTGTATGTAAAGAAATTACCACATTGAGTGGTGTTGTATTTCTTTGATTTCAGTTTGTATCCTTTACCTATCGACTGAGAGAGAGAGAGAGAGAGAGAGAGAGAGAGGAGAATTGCAGTAAATGAAAAAGAAGAGAAAATATGATTACAAAAGTTATGATTTAAAAACCTTTACTTGGTGTAGGGGTTTGTGTATCTCCATGATCAGCAAAGCTGTACTAGTCAGGGATCCCCATGCTAGTTTGGTTTGCTATGAGTGATCCGATAAAGATCTCCCACCATCACCTACTCACTGTAGGCAAAACCACCAGACATGACTAAGGACATGCCTGAGGCCTATGTCCTGCAGTGGAGTAGAAACGGCAGCGTTTTTTGTTCAGATATGTCCTTCCACACTCGCCTGTTAATGGACTTTCTATGCCAGCCCTAACCAGCAAATTTCCTTAGCTCGTCAATCCATCGTCTTCTCTACGTTCCCCTGCTTCGTTTGCAATCTAAATATTACATTATATATATGTATGTATATATATATAAATATATATTTACACACATATATATATATATATATATATATGTATTTATATATACATATATATAGTGTATATATATATATATATATAACATATATTTATATATATATGTATATAATATGTGTATATATATATATATATATATATATTTATATATACAGAACACACGAAGATTGGTATAACTATGAGAGTACAACTTCAATGTTATTTATTTCACTACCAACAAATTATTAGAAAAATAATGAATATAGATTTTTTTTTTTAATCTTAAAACGGGAAACTAGAAAATAAAAGCCCATTCTCACCGACCGCCCTAAGGGCCTCGTGCGTGACAGGTGTGTGAGATATCAAAATGAGGTCAAGGGTGCTTGGTGGAGAGAGAGAGAGAGAGAGAGAGAGAGAGAGAGAGAGCCCTCCCTTCATTCTTCGTCAAAGGCCAGGTGAGTGAGGAGGAGAAAGGGGTGGTAGTAGGAGGGGAGGTTGAGCGGGAAGGGATTAGGAGGAGGAGTTGGTGGTGGTGGTGGTGGACGAAATGAGGAGAAAGAGAAGGAGGTGGTGGAGGAGTTGGTGGTGGTGGTGGTGGTGGAGAAGGAAGGGGAGGAGGAGGAGGAAATGGCGGTGGGGAGTAAGGGGAGGAGGTGGTGGAGGAAGAGGAGGTTGAGGATGATGAGGAATTGGTGGCGGTTGAGAAAGATGAGGAGGAAGAGGAGGAGGAGGAGGAGGAGGAAGAGGAGTTGGTGGTGGTAGTGGTGGTGGTGGTGGTGGTGGAAGAGGAAGAGGTGGAGGAGGAGGAGGAGGAGGAGGGATGAGTTGGTAGTGGTCGTAGAGGAGGGAGGAAGAGGAGGAGGAGGAGGAGGAGGAGAAGAAGAAGTTGGTGGTGGTGGTGGTGGAGGAGGAAGAGGAGGAGGAGGAGGAGTTGGTGGTGGTAGTGGTGGTGGTGGTGGTGGAAGAGGAAGAGGTGGAGGAGGAGGAGGAGGAGGAGGAGGATGAGTTGGTGGTGGTGGTGGAGGAGGAAGAGGAGGAGGAGGAGGAGTTGGGTGTGGTAGTGGTGGTGGTGGTGGTGGAAGAGGAAGAGGTGGAGGAGGAGGAGGAGGAGGAGGATGAGTTGGTGGTGGTGGTGGAGGAGGAAGAGGAGGAGGAGGAGGAGTTAGGTGATGGTAGTGGTGGTGGTGGTGGTGGAAGAGGAAGAGGTGGAGGAGGAGGAGGAGGAGAGGATGAGTTGGTGGTGGTGGTGGAGGAGGAAGAGGAGGAGGAGGAGGAGTTGGTGGGTGGTAGTGGTGGTGGTGGTGGTGGAAGAGGAAGAGGTGGAGGAGGAGGAGGAGGAGGAGGATGAGTTGGTGGTGGTGGTGGAGGAGGAAGAGGAGGAGGAGGAGTTGGTGGTGGTAGTGGTGGTGGTGGTGGTGGAAGAGGAAGAGGTGGAGGAGGGAGGAGGAGGAGGAGGATGAGTTGGTGGTGGTGGTGGAGGAGGAAGAGGAGGAGGAGGAGGAGTTGGTGGTGGTAGTGGTGGTGGTGGTGGTGGAAGAGGAAGAGGTGGAGGAGGAGGAGGAGGAGGAGGATGAGTTGGTGGTGGTGGTGGAGGAGGAAGAGGAGGAGGAGAGGAGTTGGTGATGGTAGTGGTGGTGGTGGTGGTGGAAGAGGAAGAGGTGGAGGAGGAGGAGGAGGAGGAGGATGAGTTGGTAGGTGGTGGTGGAGGAGGAAGAGGAGGAGGAGGAGGAGTTGGTGGTGGTAGTGGTGGTGGTGGTGGTGGAAGAGGAAGAGGTGGAGGCGGAGGAGGAGGAGGAGGATGAGTTGGTGGTGGTGGTGGAGGAGGAAGAGGAGGAGGGAGGAGGAGTTGGTGGTGGTAGTGGTGGTGGTGGTGGTGGAAGAGGTGGAGGAGGAGGAGGAGTTGGTGGTGGTGGTGGAGGAGGAGGCAGCCCGGAGGCGGAAAGGACATACAACAAAGAAGATGCTTTTCAATATCCGTATGAAGCCGAGACCTCCTCTCGGCCTTTGAAATTACACATTTTTGTGTGAGAGGTGGGAGGGGTGAGAACACCTCCACTCCTAACCCACCCCACCCAACCCTCACCTCCACCCCCACCCCACGCCTCGAAGAAATGCTGTTTGGATCCAAGTCTCGAATTTGGATCACTTGAACGAACTTGAAATTCTCTATTAAATGGATGTTTGATTACACCTACGCTGACTGACATTCGATATAATTAATAAATTTTAATTTGTACTCTATCTCTGGAATTAAACACTAATTGTCATTATGTCACTCTTGATTACGATGTCAGCGTGACTATAAATTTTCCTTAAAATATTCTTTTTATAACTGGCAAATTTTCATTCTGGTAGTTTTTTTTTTTTTTTTTTTTTTTTTTTTTTTTTTTGACTGCCTGACTGAAGTGTTAAGCGGTGTCATGATTTCAAGATAATAATGATGATAACAATTGATGTTTGTTGGCATGTTTCACATATATCTTTGACAATTTTTAATAATAAGGATTATTAAAATGATAACTATAATCCAACTGAGACTTGGGACTCCCGTTACTGATACCAAGTATGTAGAAACTACATAATCTATAAAGAAACTATGAAGTTTTTATATCAGTTGCTTTTAATACAAGGACTATTAGGAATGTAGAGCAAAAAGAAGATATACTATTATATAGCCTACTGTATATCTGCCGTATTTCCCCCTGCCGAAAGAAAAAAAAAAAGAAAAAGAAACTTTACTACTTTCCGTGCTCTTTTTAATGTAAATGGAAAACTATTCATCATTGTGTCGATTACACCACAGCAATTAAAACATGCTAATTGATATAATTGTCTTCGAGAAGACTAAAATTATTGTCATACCTTCGCTGAAATCGCTTCTGTAACGTTAACAATACTTCGAAAATACAAAAATCACTGCCAGATCCTTGCTCAGACAGCATCTAAAGCTTCAAAATTATGCTTTTATATCAATTGCTTTTACAATAAAGATTATTAGGAATCGGTCCAAAAAAGGGTACACTATAGTCAATTCTTTTTAGTGAGGCAGATTTGCACCGACTCGCAGGGGTGCTCTTTTGGCTCGGAAAAGTTTCCTGATCGCTGATTGGTTGGACAAGATAATTCTAACCAATCAGATAGCAGGAAACTTTTCCGAGCTAAAAGTCCCCGCTGCGAGTCAGTGCAAATGCGCCTCATTAAAAAAAATGAGTATAGGATATACTTTGTATGTTTCCACTTTTGAAAGGAAAAGGAACGACTAAACTTCACATACTACTCGTGATCTCTGTCCCCCCTGGGAAATTGTAAAACTTCAAAGAAAACTAGTAACAATAACAACAGATACCAGACTTCTCTCTACTTCTTCTTTTTCTTTCGACAAACAAAGGACCCGAGCAAGCTCTTTATCATAGAAAAAATATAAACAATAACGGGCCATCAATTATCCTGTTTTTTTTTTTTTTTTTTTTTTTTTTTTTTTTTTTTTTTGTAAGCACTGATATATTAAAACATCAGTAGGGCTTTTTCCTTAAGCAAAATGCTTTGCTTTCTACTTGGATTGAAACTTAACTTGTGATAACCGTAAATGTTTAGTATTTAAATGGAAATCTTTATCATGAGACGATGTTTTCCTAACTGTTTTTAGGATTGTAGGTTTTGATGTTCTTAATCCTTGGGTGGCTGAGAGAGAGAGAGAGAGAGAGAGAGAGAGAGCTAAGACCAATTACACTATTGAAGCTTGAGAGAGAGAGAGAGAGAGAGAGAGAGAGAGAGAGCTAAGACCAATTACACTATTGAAGCTTGAGAGAGAGAGAGAGAGAGAGAGAGAGCATGAAGCTAAGACCAATTATACTGTACTTAAAGCTTGAGAGAGAGAGAGAGAGAGAGGAGAGAGAGAGAGAGCATGAACTGAGACTAATTATACTGTACTTGAAGCTTGAGAGAGAGAGAGAGAGAGAGAGAGGAGAGAGAGAGAGCATGGAGCTAAGACCAATTATACGGTATTGAAGCTTGAGAGAGAGAGAGAGAGAGAGAGAGAGAGAAGGGTAATGCAGTCGTGAATTACTTGAGAATAAACTTCCTTTTATTAATCTTTTAATGTTTCATGAACAAAAACCAATCCAACGATGAAAACATTTCTTTCATATTAAATCAAAATAACCTAACGCTTTATATGTTATCCAAAATTTGGTTCACCTATGAGTGATGGTGTACTGTGCATTTTATGATTGTGTGGTGATTAAGATTAGCATGCTACATATAGTAATTATCTAAGTATGAGCTGAATTAGGTACAACTAATACTACTTTTTATTCACGTGATACATAAATGCTGTGTTAACTTTTATTTTGCTCCTCGTTATTGTCTAATTCTTATAGATCTAGGCCTACTCTTATTATATTATTATTATTATTATTATTATTATTTTATTATTTGCTAAGCTACAACCCAGGTTGGAAAAACAGAATGCTATAAGCCCAGGGGCCCCCAACAGGGAAAATAGCCCAGTAAGGAAAGGAAAGAAGGACATAAAATATTTTAAGAAGAGTAACAACATTGCCATATAACACCAGCAAATTAGATATAATAATTCCTCATTTAAAATCATGTCAGAAAAATCATACATTTGATTGTGTCTAATCATAATTTTTTCTTTCTTTCTTTTCATCCTGTTTTGAAATCTATCTTTGCCCCGAGTTTTGAAATGCGAAGATGATGTCAAAACTTTTGGAGTAGAAAATTTGGCATATTCGAAAAACTTCATTGAATCGTTGATTGATCAATGACCTTTCCATGAGTGGCCCAAAAAGAATTATTTCCCTTTAAATAGTAAATCAAAGTTTTGCCTATTTTCAAAAGGAATAGTTTTTTCGATAACACATGACTTTCTGAAAGTGACCCAACTTGATTTAGCAGAATTTACATTGGAGTTTCTAATGAAAATATATCAGGGATAGTGAATAAAACCAGCTCGTAATGAGGGATAATTAATTATAATATTTTATGTAAAATGCATTCACAATTATATTATTTCATTTTCGATTTTGCGTTAGTTGCATAGTGATCAAATAATGTAGAAACATGGACTTTACTCCGTCTCATTGTCAATTAATTTTTAAATGTTAGAAACCCATATGTTTTGATAAATTCTATCAGCATGAAAACAAATTAGGTTTTAGGTCTAAATGAGGAGAGAGAGAGAGAGAGAGAGAGAGAGAGAGAGAGAGAGAGAATAATGTAGTCGTAATTAGTTAAGAATAAACTTCCTTTTACTAATTTTTCAATGTTTCATGAACAAAAACCAATCCAACGATAAAAACATTTCTTTCATCTAAAATCAAAATAACCTAACGTTTTTTATCAAACAAAATTTGGTTCACCTATGAAGCGATGGTGTACTGTGATTTTATGATTGTGTGGTGATTACGAATAGCATGCTACATATAGTAATTACCTAAGTATGAGTTGTATTAGGTACAACTAATTCTACTTTATATTCACGTGATACATAAAAGCTGTGTTAACTTTTCTTTTGCGCCTCGTTATTGTCTAATTCTTATAGATCTAGGCCTACTCTTACATACATCACATACATATACCAAAGGCACTTCCCCCAATTTTGGGGGGTAGCCGCGGGGGCATAAAAAACAATTAGAATAGCGCCAACGTTATCCCTGCGTGTCGTAAGAGGCGACTAAAAGGACGGGACGAGGGGGCTGGGAACCCCCTCTCCTGTATAAAAATCCTACGAGGCATCAGGCCTACTCTTACAAGTCATAAATACCTGCCATATAACACCAGCAAATTAGATATAAGAAATCCTCATTTTTCAAGTCAGAAAAGTCATACATTTGAGCAATTGTGTCTAATCATAATTTTTTCTTTCTTTCTTTTCATCCTGATTTGAAATTCTATCTTTTCCCCGAGTTTTGAAATGCGAAGAACGATGTGAAAACTTTTGGAATAGAAAATTTGCATATTCGAAAAACTTCATTGAATCGTTGATTGATCGATGACCTTCAATGAGCGGCCCAAAAAGAATTATTTTTCATTTAATTATAATCAAAGTTTTTGCCTGTTTTCAAAGGAGTAGTTTTTTCGGCAACACCTGGCTTTCTGAAAGTGACCCAACTCGATTTAGCAGAATTTACATTGGAGTTTCTAATGAAATATATCAGGGATTGTGAATAAAGCCAGCGTGTAATGAGGGATAATCAATTATAATATTCTATGTAAAATGCATTCATAATTATATTATTTCATTTTTCAATTTTTGCGGTTAGTTGCATAGTAATCAAATTCAGTAGAAACATGGACTTAGTCCCCATTATCAATTAATTTTAAATGTTAGAAACCCATATGTTTTTGATAAATCTATAAGCATAAAAAAAATTAGGTATTAGGTCTAAATGAGAGAGCGAGAGAGAGAGAGGAGAGAGAGAGAGAGAGAGAGAGAGTGGGGGGGGTACATGAAGCAATACAAAGTTCCATGTCATGTCATTTGACTAAGTATGCATATTATGTCATTATCAGTCGTTACTATTACTCGCAGTGGTAGTATTAATTACACTTTTTCGTCCTATCACCCTGAAGATACCATAATAATACAATATTCATTGGCATTCTTCGTTTAAATGTTTATATTAGCGCTTCGATCTTAATTTGCCCTAAAATTCACTTAAGATAGTCACCCCTGATTTTTAAAAGAAAAAATCGATCATGAAATAGAAAATGGATTTAGAAGAGAGAAAACTGGAGAGTAATATAAGGGAGACTCCACTAAAATTTGTTAAATCCGAGGATACAAAAAAATAGTCATTTTATTTGCCGTAATATTTACTTAGATAGTCACCCCTGATATTTTCCAAAGAAAAAAAATCGATCATGAAATAGAAAATGGACTTAGAAGAGAGAAAACTGGAGAGAACTATAAGGGAGACTCCACTAAAATCTGTTAAATCCGCGGATACAAAAAAATAGTTTGTAGAACGGTAATTGTTCCAACATCCTTTTAATTAATTGTAAATAAGGAATTAGAAATTTAAGGTTACCTAATTCTTCCATTGGCTATGAAGGCAACATATGTACTGTAAAACGAGTGTGATACTGCATACTAATAAAGAAATTAAACTTACGCAAGAAATCAGAAAATACTTAAGTTATACTTATCACTATCATTGGAATCCAGTGCAGTATATTTCCCTAAGCCTTTGGGAAATGTAAAATCATACTTATATTTGACGTATTCTGTTCCATTTGCTATCTGATTTACTCGGAGGTCACTAATTCAGGTTCATACTTCTGGCCTTCCTAAGCACATACTTTATCCCTAAATAAAAGACTTTAAAGTGAAGTAAATGCATATGTACATACGGAATACACGAACAATCGTTTATGATATTCATTCTGGTATTCATTCTGATATTCATTCTGTACACTTGTTGATTTGAATATAAGTTGGCCTAATGCTATAATTATTTTGTCGCTAAACAGGTGCATTTTTGTTTGTTCGTGTACAGTAAAAGAGGCCATGAGAATGACTACTTGGCCAGATGTAGTTCTTGTTTGTTATAATCATTAGTAAGGATCATTAACTATTTACTCACTTAAGACATCAGCAAGGCTTCAATTTCAATGTAAGAGCACTAAGCTTGCATTCGCAAAGACCCCGTGGTTCGATCCTGGCCTACAACGTATTGGCACAACTATGAATGGGTGTCTTGCAACATCATCCTATGAATTTACTAGAGCCGGAAGCCTCTGCGCTTCTGGTGTGTCCCCCTCTTGAAATTTGTATTGATTTAGGAAATTTTGATCATATGGCCAAACACTGGGGCCGGGGAGGCCATTAAGAACCGAAGTACAACTGAGGGGAAGGGTACTCCACAATCGCCCTATGAATTAAAAGTTGAAAGAAGTTGGGCAGCAAGGAGGAAGAAAGAAGGGTGAAAAGTGGACATGTTTAAGGTTTAAAGGCCGCTCATAAGTGGTTCGGCAAGGAACGGTGGACAATGCCCTAACTAGCAATACAGTGCCCTAGAGACTGAGCACATATACATATGATCAGCACCGAAGTCCCCTCTCCACCAAAGCTACGACCAGGCAAATAGTTCCTGTTGACTCAGCAGGTAGACCTATAGGCTCCCCTAAATCCCTCTTCCTTAGCTCACAAGGATGGTAAGGTTGCAGACACTACAAGAAACTATCGAGCTTCAGCGGGGCTCGAACCCTGTCCAGAAAATCGCCAGACAGGGACGTTTCCAGTAGCCGTTGTGAAAAGCGTGAAGTGTACTAATACTAGTCTTCTACAGGGCCCTATTGAATGAGAAAAGGTCTTGTGATAAAGAAAAATACAGAAAATGGGATTTAGCTTTTCATCATTATTATGCACACTTCTATCTAGTTTCTTTTTCCTCTTGTTTTAAATTTAAAGTTTTTACAGTTTATATAGGAAATTTTTATTTTAATGTTGTTACTGTTCTTAAAATATTGTATTTTTCCTGGTTTCCTTTCCTCACTGGGCTATTTTCCCTGTTGGAGCCCCTAGGCTTATAGTATCCTGCTTTTCCGACTAGGGGTTGTAGCTTAGCATTTAATAATAACACTGATAATATGCTTTGCTTCACAGGACCAATGAGCTTTCGAAAATTCTCTCGTAGACGAAAGGTATTTCAAGGCCATGAAATGGGTCTTCAAAAGCTATCGGATTTTTTGAAAGATATAGAAAATATAGAATGTGGAAAGATGAATGGTGTGAGATAGGAAAACTTTTGATAAAGGGTACACTTGAGGGTACACTCTGGCAAGCTATTCTATCTAATTTCTCTTCCTCTTGTTTTGTTAAAGTTTATATAGTTTATATAGGAGATATTTATTTCAATGTTGTTACTCTTCGTAAAATTATTTTATTTTTTCCTTTCTTCATTTCCTCACTGGGCTATTTTCCTTGTTGGAGCCCCTGGGCTGATAGCATCCTGCTTTTTCAACTAGGCTTGAAGCTTAGCAAATAATAATAATAATAATAATAATAATAATAATAATAATAATAATAATAATAATAATAATAATAATAATAATAATAATGATTGTAGGAAGAATTTTAAGAAAGGAATAAAAAATAAAAAGAAGTTCGATGCGAAATCCTCAACAAAAGAAAGCAACCCTATCAGATATGTTCGAATTGCATCTTTTATTTACTACATACGTATGATTTATTTTTATTTTCTTTACTGCACAAGGAATCAAAATCTGTTTTTATTATTTTCCATCAGTGGGATATTATGCAGCTATAACCATAAACATAAACAAGAGGAAATAAATGTTTTTGATATTGCTTTTTTTTTTTTTTTTTTTTTTTTGTGACGTCTTGAAACATTAGTAATGTTGGATCGATTCAAGTCTTGACAGTGAAGCAGTTAGCCTTCTCTCTCTCTCTCTCTCTCTCCTCTCCTCTCTCTCTCTCTCTCTCCTTTCGGTGAATGCAAATATTGCTATGATAGGACTCATAGATCAGATCATTCGTGTATTTGGAGTACACGACGTTCTCTCTCTCTCTCTCTCTCTCTCTCTCTCTCTCTCTCTCTCTCCAATCGTGAAAGCAAATGTTGCTATGATTGGACTCATAGATCAGATCATTCGTGTATTTGGAGTACACGACGTTTTCTCTCTCTCTCTCTCTCTCTCTCTCTCTCTCTGTGTGTGGAAGAGAAAGCCATTCTGATATTTATTAGGCATCTGTCAAAATCGCATCCAAACATCAAACAATAACCGGAAACAAACAAACAAAAACAAACAAACACTGCCAATTTATTGGGAATCCCAAAGAACAATGTAGTCCTTTAGGTTAAATGGTGATTGCTATATAGTTTCCATTCTCTTTGACCTTATTTTCTACGCTTAATAACGCCTAGGGCGTTTCGATTTAATACATATGGTGTGTCAGTCTTAACTATGTACGGATTTTAAAGGGACGCTGTTCCTAAAATTAAAGTCTTAGGATTTTTTTTTTAGATAGTATTAGTTTTTTTCTAGTTCAGGAAAAGATAAAAAACTTTTTCTCTTTCTTGTTTATCATACCTTGGATAAACAAGTTATTACAAATATTCTGTTAAACTCTCTCTCTCTCTCTCTCTCTCTCTCTCTCTCTCTCTCTCTCCATTATTCATATGCCGAGCAACCTTTCACATTCATGATTTTTACAGCTGGGTGGAGCAGTAACCACCCCCCACCTCCACCCACCTATCTTCAACACCCCCCTTCCACTTCCCCTCAGGACCCCCTTCACCTCCCTTCGCCCACCCCCCCCCCCCATAAAAATTCAAAATCAACAGGACAATCCATTTTTTCTGACTGTGACTCTAAAAGATAATTATTAAAAACTAGAAAATGCAGAAAAATTAGTAATTTATGATAATACTTATATATGCAAAATGGTGTAAGGGATAGAAATCTTTCAAATGTGTATAATACATGATGAGTATTTAATGGAAACTTCAATTACCTGCAAAGAATGCAAAATTTGAGAAAGGATAAGCAATGACTAGATGATTACTGAAAATCGTCAATAAAATCGAAAAAGAAATAGAAGGCCATTATTGAAAATTTCCAACAAATGATAACAAACGTGGTTAATTGTTATAAATATTTAGTAGCCCATATGAAAAAAACATACGCGAAGTAGTTGTCGAAAAACCAAAAGTTACCAATCTGTGGATATGGAAACATCAGGAGACTAGATTCTCTAGCCATCTTTTGAACCACGTACCCATTACCCATCTCTCTGGTTACGGCTCATTTCCTCTTTGCCTACACATACACAGAATAGTCTGGCCTAATTCTTTACACATTCTCCTCTTTCCTCATACACTTGACAACACTGAAATTACCAAACAATTCTTCTTACCTCAATAGGTTAAGTACTGCAATGTAATTGATCAGTGGCCACTTTTCCTCTTGGTATGGGTAGAAGAGACTTTAGCTATGGTCAGCAGCTTTTTGTTCTCTAGTCTTGGATAATGCCATAGACTCTGTACCATGGTCTTCCACTGTCTGGGGTAGAGTTCTCTTGTTTGAGGGTACACTAGGGCAACGCTGTTTTATCTTATTTCTCTCTCCATCTCCTGTTTTTTTTCTAGTTATTATAGTTTATATATGAAATATCTAATATAATGTTGCCACTGTTCTTGATATATTTCATTTTGATTGTCTATTACTTTTCTTGCAGTATTATATTTCCTTGTTTCCTTTCTTCACTGGGCTATTTTTCCCTGTTGGAGCCCTTGGGCTGATAGCATCCTGCTTTTTCAATTAGG
>NC_090763.1:67518161-67528161 GCF_036898095.1 Palaemon carinicauda
ACCCAAACCCCACACTCCCATCCTTAATCTCCTAGACACGTCCTGAGGTTTGGGGGAGCCTATAGGTCTATCTGCTGAGTCATCAGCAGCCATTGCCGGGCCCTCCTTGGTCCTAGCTTGTGTGGAGAATGAGCTTGGGCGCTGATCATATGTATATATGGTCAGTCTCTAGGGCATTGTCCTGCTTGATGGGGTAATGTCACTGTCCCTTGCCTCTGCCATTCATGAGTGGCTATTAAAATCCTTAGAACTGGTGAACTGATTCGATAAGTCTTGTACTATTCATATTTTCTTGATGAGGTTTTTTCCACTTTCCTCTGTATTCCATGAATTGGAATTCTTATCATTATTATTATTATTATTATTATTATTATTATTATTATTATTATTATTATTATTATTATTATTATTATTATTATTATTATTATCATTGTTGTTGTTGTTGTTATTATTACCAAATCTGTAACTCAAGATCATAAATAAGAATGCAAGGGCTCTATTAGGGAAAGCATCGTAATACGGAAAATTGAAATAAAATCATGAAAATAACTATATAAGAGGAAATAAATAACCAAATTAAAAAACATAGATTTAATTGATTTAAAATACGAGAATCTTTAGAGTCTGTGCATCAAGAAAGCATTTGAAAATATTCTTCTTCTTTGTCTGCATCTTTTCCCACTTTTATGTGGGGTCGATGTTTCTGGCCAGCGCTCTCCATCTACCTCTGTCCAATTCTAAATAAATCACTTGCATGACTCGGGAGAATTTTTTCTAGTTCAGGTAAAGATGAAATAAATCTTTAGAAAATTATTACTTATTAAACCTCGTTGGAGAAAAGGTAAAACTGTTAAAATTAACATATAAGAAGTAACATGACTTGGGAGAATTTTTTCTAGTTCAGGTAAAGGTGAAATAAAACCTTCAAAAAACGATTTGTTTTTAAACTTCGTGAGATAAGAGGTAAAACTGTTAAAATTAACATATAAGAAGTAACACGACTCGGGAGAATTTTTTCTAGTTCACTTAAAGGTGAAAAAAACCTTTAAAAAACTATTTGCTTTTAAACATCGTGAGAGAAAAGGTAAAACTGTTAAAATTAACATATAAGAAGTAACATGACTCGGGAGAATTTTTTCTATTTCAGTTAAAGGTGAAATAAAATTTTCAAAAAAGTATTTGTTATGAAACATCGTGAGAGAAAAGGTAAAACTGTTAAAATTAACATATAAGAAGTAACATGACTCGGGAGAATTTTTTTCTATTTCAGTTAAAGGTGAAAAAAAAACTTTAAAAAACTATTTGTTTTTAAACATCGTGAGAGAAAAGGTAAAACTGTTAAGATTAACATATAAGAAGTAACATGACTCGGGAGAATTTTTTCTAGTTCAGTTAAAGGTGAAATAAAACCTTTGAAAAACTATTTGCTTTTAAACATCGTGAGAGAAAAGATAAAACCTAAAATTAACATATAAGAAGTAATCTTGCTAATTCATTAATTAGCGGCTTTTGCATATGACGTTTTGCATCGCCTTAATCCCAATAGTCTACCAAATGACCTACTTTTTTTTTTTCTCTGAGTGTTTCATATTTTTCGTAATTCTCAAAATTATTCGAACAATTAAGAGCTTTTTTAAGAGAACTTCTGTTAAATGTATTTTTGGATTAAGAGTTTTAATTGTTCTAATTATATAATTACTTCACCTGAGTGAACACTTTCAAATTAAGTCCATTTTGATGTTTTTTTTTTTTCGTTTTTTTTTTAAGAATCTACAAGTTTGTCGTCAAAAGGTTTTATGTATGAAATCAGTTTTTCAGATTTAATTCCATTTTAGCGGTTAATTTTCCAGTCCGTGTTAATATATGTATATATATATATATATATATATACATACATATATATATATGTATATATATATATATATATATATATGTATGTGTTTGCGTGTGTGTGCGTGTGTATATGTGTGTGTGGATATATATATATATATATATACATGGAGGATTTGAAAAATCCTTTGCTTATTCGGGATACTACTATATAGCCTTCTCTTAGTGCTCCAAATTTGTACTGTATTTTTTTCTGGACAGACAATTTGGAAAAGAGGGGGGGGGGAGCGGAGGTTAAATTCACGGGAGGTGGTGGTAGGTGAAGGTATAGATAGGTGAAAGATGAAGGAAGTGTGAGTGGTTATAGAAGGGGGCAGACCCTTTTGATGAAGTTTTTTTTTTAGTGAATATGAATGTTGAGGATGTATAAAATCATTTTAAGAAGTGTATATAAATACTTACATATAATTGCATGCGTATCATTTTTTTTTCGAAAATTAGATCATAGTATCGTGTATTTTCTTTATTTTTAACAAGATAATTTGACATAGCAAAATCTTCTTGATAATTTACTGTAACCGAAACGTTTTTTGAATATCGTGTTTTCAAGCAATGTTCTGTTTCTGTTAGAGTCATTTCGTTATAATATCACTCATTTTACTTATAATATCACTTATTTTACTTATAATATCACTCATTTTACCTATAATATCACCCATTTTACTTATAATATCACTCATTTCACTTATAATATCACCCATTTTACTTATAATATCACTCATTTCACTTATAATATCACCTATTTTACTTATAATATCACTCATTTTACCTATAATATCACCCATTTTACTTATATCACTCATTTCACTTATAATATCACCCATTTTACTTATAATATCACTCATTTTACTTATAATATCACTTATTTTACTTATAATATCACTCATTTCACTTATAATATCACCCATTTTACTTATAATATCACTCATTTCCTTATAATATCACCTATTTTACTTATAATATCACTCATTTCACTTATAATATCACTTATTTTACTTATAACATTACCCATTTTACTTATAACATCACTCATCTTATTTATATCACCCATTTCACTTATAATATCACCTATTTTACTTATAATATCACCTATTTTACTTATAATATCACTCATTTTACTTATAATATCACTCATATTACTTACCTGAAACGGTGTTGTTCTCTGACATATGTGATTTCTCATCCATTTTCAGAATGACGGAAATGACATTCCTACGTGAATGTATTCCACATTAAATCAAATACCGTATAGGATGACTAACGATCCATTCATTTATGAATAAATTCGGATCAAAATGGAGAGCAGACACTCATTACTCACCGTCTATGTCGAAACCAAAATGCAAAAGATGAGACGTTCATGTACTGATCAATTACTGTAAGAATATAAATCTTGTACTCACCGTCAATGTCGTAATACCTTTATACATATTTTAAGAACTTTATATTTTTCTTAAGACCTTTATATAGATCTTAAGACTTTTATATAGATCTTTATACCTTTATATATATATATATATATATATATATATATATATTTTAAGACCTTTATATTTCTCTTAAGACCTTTTTATCACTCCCAAGACTTTTATATAGATCTTTAGACCTTTATATATATTTTAAGAACTTTATATTTCTCTTAAGACCTTTATATTACTTCCAAGACCTTTATATTACTTCCAAGACCTTTATATTTCTCTTAAGACTTTTATATAGATCTTAAGAATTTTATATAGATCTTTATACCTTGATATATATATATATATATATATATATATATATTGATATATATTAAGACCTTTATATTGCTCTTAAGACCTTTTTATTACTCTCAAGACTTTTATATAGATCTTTAGACCTTTATATATATTTTAAAAACTTTATATTTCTCTTAAGACCTTTATATTACTTCCAAGACCCTTATATTTCTCTTAAGACTTTTATATAGATCTTAAGACTTTTATATAGATCTTTAGACATTTATACATAATTTAAGAACTTTATATTTCTCGTAAGACCTTTATATTACTTTCAAGACCTTTATATAAATCTTAAGACTTTTATATAGATCTTTAGACCTTTATATATAGAGCTTTATATTTCTCTTAAGACCTTTATATAGATCTTAAGACCTTTATTTAGATCTTTAGACCTTTATATATATTTCAAGAGCTTTATATTTCTCTTAAGACCTTTATATAGATCTTAAGACTTTTATATAGATCTTTAGACCTTTATATATATTTCAAGAACTTTATATTTCTCTTAAGACGTTTATATAGATCTTAAGACTTTAGTATAGATGTCAAGACTTTTATATAGATCTTTAGACCTTAATATATATTCTAAGAGCTTTATCTCTCGTAAGACCTTTAACTGTACATTTTGAAACCGAACAATCACCACTAACCGTCTTTGTCGAAATCAAGGAGCAAAAGAAGATAGGTTCATCAATTAATGTAAGAATGTAAATCGCGTACTCACCGTCAATGTCAATTTCGTCGAGCATAGTTCTGAGTTCTTCTTCAGTGGCGAACTGACCAAGATTCCTCATGAAGCGTCCCAGTTCCTGTTTGGTGATCGTGCCATCGCCATCTTTGTCGAAGAGACGGAAGGCCTCCCGAAATTCTGCAAAAAATACAAAGGAAATTCTTCTGTTAATGTTTGACCACTTGTCTTTTTTTTTTTTTTTTTTTTTTTAACAAAGGAAATTCTTCTGTTAATGTTGGACCACTTGTCTTTTTTTTTTTTTTTTTTTTTTTTTTTTTTTTACAAAGGAAATTCTTCTGTTAATGTTGGACCACTTGTCCTTTTTCATTCCCAAAATCAAAGATTCTTCTGTTAATGTTGGATCACTTTTTTTTATTTATTTTTTTTTTTTTTTGTAGATAACTAACGACAGAACTTCTCCAAGTACGATAACTCTCTTCGATAGGCTTTCCTACACTTAAAAATTTGCCGTTAAAAAAAAAAAAACGTAAAAATACTCGAATAAATATTGCCCGATATTTATCGTTTTAGAAACGGATATATTGACGTAAAGGAGTGATATTATGGTCACCAACCCGTAAAAGATAATAACAAAGTAGGGTAAAATTACGGTCGCCCGTATTTTACTGAAATACGGCTAGGAACAATATATTTTTACGGAGAACTTCCGATTAAAATTAATGGGTTTCTTAGCAGTGTAATTAGACTAAATGTCTTTACTCAACGACAGAACTTCTCCAAGTACGATAACTCCACATCTTGTACGATAGACTTTCCTAATGTTAGACTACTTGTCTTTACTTGGCGGACAACTAACGACAGCACTTCAAGTACGATAACTTCCCAACATGTACGATAGACTTTCCTAGACTTCCATAAAGAGAAAATGGTGCTTCTCCTAAAAGTATGAGAAGATAGTTCCTCCCACCCACATTCCAGCCAAGCAAACTTGCTTCGGCGTTCCAGGAGTCCTGGTTATCTCCCCTTACTTCAAAGACAGCTTCACACAGCTGCGTTTCCTTTCATCTTTCTCCAGCAAATATCAAGTATTGATGACAAAACTGAAGAGATTCCTGTTCGTTACAACAATGTCATACAAGAGTGTACAAGTGAACTTTCAGTTTTGTCATTATATTTTACTAACGTGCTACGAAATTTTTGATTCTAGATAGAATTTCTATCCCTTAAGAATAAAAATTCATCAATCGAGACCCTTTTGTGTGTCACTGGTCAAATAAATTACATAAAATGTAATAAAATGAATAAAACATCAATTTAATTGTCACAAAACATCACAGGATCGGGCGCAGAATATCCTACTATTATAGAATATTAAACAGAAAATAGTTCACTGAAGAATTGCTTCCATTATCAAGCAACATGATTGAGAATATCCGAGCGATATTGCTACATATATTAAAATGCACAATATTCCGCGTATGCATGATAGATAAAATAACCCATAATTTATGAAAAAGGAAATTGATTTTGAGCTTTCGAATGGACCATCTCCCCTCCTCTTCAGAAAAAAAAAGAGATGGTCACATCGAAAGCTCAATAAATTTTATTATTCATAAATTTTGGGTTATTTTATTTATCATATTATTATTATTATTATTATTATTATTATTATTATTATTATTATTACTATCCAAGCTACAACCCTAGTTGGAAAAGCAAGATGCTATAAGCCCAGGGGCTCCAACAGGGAAAAATAGCCCAGTGAGGAAAGGAAATAAGGAAATAAATAAATGAAGAGAACAAATTTTACTGAGATTCTAATAATATAGCACAAGCTGCCTTGTTTTTGAAATTACCACAATATTTATAAAAGATTTGAATACATTGGGGTTGTTGTGGCATGACTGGAAACGTCTCTGCCTGGTGTTTGCTAGATGGGGGTTCGAGTGCCGCTCAGACTCGTTAGTTCCTTTAGCATCTGTAACCTTACTATCCTTGTGAGCTTAGGTTGTGGGGTTTGGGGTAGCCTATAGGTCTCTGTGCTAATTCATCGGAAGCCATTGCCTGGCTTTCCCTGGTCTTAGCTTTGGTGGAGAGGAGGCTTGGGCGCTTATTATATAATATATATGGTCAGTCTAGGGTATTGTCCTGCTTGCCATTCATGAGTGGCCTTTGAACCTTTAAACGTGACAATTATAACATAATTACTTACTAAACTGGTGTCACAAGATCAAAGGTCATCGATATAGGATATTATCTTTTGTAATGGATAATATTTTTTGTAAGCATTCTTTGCATGATATATGAAACATTACAAAGAATCACTTCATTACATTCATTTCATTTAATACCTTGTTAAACGATTTGATTATATCAAATTTATTATTTGAGTAATACCTTATTTTGATTGAATGACTATCGATTCTATACTAATAATATACCAGTGTACGCGACCCGTCAAAAATGACAGCTAAATATCTAGATAGATATGCGCACACACACAGATTCAACCCTTCCCAACCTCTTCGCCTTTCTTCTTGGGGTACACCCTCTCACCAGGGTATGACCACTCCCTCTCCTCCCTACCTGTGAGAAGGGGAGAGACATAGTAGTTATACGTCTAGCAATGCCGTTGGGCGTGACCGGAAAGATAATGATTTTATACATACATACATACATACATACATATATATATATATATGTATATGTATATTATATATATATATATAAATATATGTATACTATATAAATATATATGTATACATATATATATATACATACAGTATATGTACTATATATATATATATATATATATGTGGGTGTGTGTATATATATGCATTATATATATCATACATACATACATATACCAAGGCACTTCCCCCAATTTTGGGGGGTAGCCGACATCAACAAATGAAACAAAACAAATAAGGGGACCTCTACTCTCTACGTTCCTCCCAGCCTGACAGGGGACTCAACCGAGTTGAGCTGGTACTGCTAGGGTGCCACAGCCCACCCTCCCCCGTTATCCACCACAGATGAAGCTTCATATATGCTGAATCCCCTACTGCTGCTACCTCCGCGGTCATCTAAGGCTCCGGAGGAAGCAGCAGGGCCTACCGGAACTGCGTCACAATCGCTCGCCATTCATTCCTATTTCTTGCACGCTCTCTTGCCTCTCGCACATCTATCCTCCTATCACCCAGAGCTTTCTTCACTCCATCCATCAACCCAAACCTTGGCCTTCCTCTTGTACTTCTCCCATCAACTCTTGCATTCATCACTTTCTTTAACAGACAGCCATTTTCCTTTCTCTCAACATGGCCAAACCACCTCAACACATTCATATCCACTGTAGCTGCTAACTCATTTCTTACACCAGTTCTCACCCTCATCACCTCGTTCCTAACCCTATCTACTCGAGATACACCAGCCATACTCCTTAGAGTACATATATATGTATATGTATATATATATATATATATATGTATATGTATATATATATATATATATATATAGACACTTGCTCTTTATTATATTGGGAAGATAGCTGTATAAAATGAACGTAGGCTATAGTGCTTGCTACAAGGTTTTTTTTTAACGTTCCAAAGCGCCCAACCTCTCAGGGTAAAGATTGCATCATATTCATCAAGAGATAAGGAGGATCCAACGCCCTTCCATCAAAACACAAATTGGTTTTCTATCAAGAAAAAGCAACTTAGTTTATCAAGCTTAACTAAAAACAAACAGTTATTACCGTTCTGTGGATATGCTTAAAGATGAGGTACTTTAATACTTTAAAACTCTTATTTTTTCAAAAATTGAAAAGTAATCGGTATTGGTTGACGTGTTTTGTTAGTTTCATACCACACACAAATATTTATATATATATATATATATATATATATACAGTATATATATATATATATATATATATGTATATATATATATATATATATATTGAGAATGACATAATAGATGGACAAGAAGAATAACAGAATGGGTCCCTAGAGATTGCAAACGAAGCAAAGGAAGAAAGAGAAGACGATGGATTTAAGAGCAAAGAAAATTTTTGGTTATAGACTGGCATAGAAAGACCATGCATAGACGCATGGGGAAGGACATGTTTTAGGCTATTGTCCTGCAGTGGACTAGCAGACGGCTGATGATATGTATGTGTATATATATATATATATATATATATAGGCAGTATATAATTCACTCTAGCTCAGCATCTTCTTTAATTGTAAATTCTCATTCTTCGACATTAACATTAATGTAGCTTTTGTTTTAAACATTTTTGAAAGGAATAAATGTAGTAAATATTTGGTGAATAAAAATGAGTGCTATGAATTTTATCATGAAGATAAATGTAAGATGAATAAAACAGTAAAAAAAAAACTGTCAAGTAAACGTGTAAATGATATCAGTTATTCATCTAAAGTCAGCATGGTAGGTTTACCAGAGAGAGAGAGAGAGAGAGAGAGAGAGAGAGAGAGAGAGAGAGAGCATTAAAGCTGAGTCATGGGACGTTCAGTTATTAGAAGAATCCTGGGATATCACTAAAGGGAAGAAGGGAGGGTTTTGTTAACGACTCTCCCGCGCGGCAATCAACGACGCAAATAGAATGCGCCCGAGATGTTGCTAATTCATTTTGTCTTTCTACTACAATGATTACAATTACGCTAATGCAATAGTGATTTTAGCATTGAAACAGTTAGAATAGTTGGTTATGTTTCTATCAAAATTTGATGTTTCGTGGATAATTGAATGCAACTGTTCTGTCAGAAAATTGTTGTGATTTAAATTTGGCATTTTGCATATTGCAATTAACCTGTTTGTTTGCTTTTGTGTCTGCCGTATACCATGACTGTTATAAAGGTTCTACACGTTTTTAAAAGCTATGGTTTTATATTTGTCGAGATATAACCTCTTTTTCGTTATAGTTCATTATTAGTCACTAAAAATCTTCAGTAATTTAGTTCACGACCGCCACTCACCTGCCATCTAGCGACTCAATAACAAACTTACTCCTATTGAAAGAAAACAGGAACTTATGTCCAAAAATACTATAGAAACTTTTTTTTCCATTTTTTTATTGAAGAAACTAAACCATTTAGTTTCTTCAATAAAAAATTGAATGGTATTTTTCCATACCATACTTACATACATACATATATCATCACCATTAGCTGTGACTAGTTTACTGCTGGACAAAGTCCTCAGAAATGGCGTTTCACTCGCGTCTATTTATGCTCTATCTATGCCAGTTTAGACTCGCAAATTTTCTTAGCGCGTCAATTCATCGTCTTCTCTTAAATACCCTTCTTCTTTTGCAATCTCTAGGGACCCATTCCATTATTCTTAACGTCCATTTATTATCTGTCATTCTCATTATATGTCCTGCCCACGTCCATTTATTTTTCTTACATATAGTTAGAGTATCTTTTAGTTTAGTTTCCTCTCATATACATACATACATACATACATACATGGGTTATAGTTGAAGGATGCAAGAGTGATAATAGTCATGCGAAAGAGCGGCGTCAGATGTGTTTTAAGATGATGTTGCCTCGTCTTCAAGAAGCACTTCATGTTCCGGCGCATCTTTCCAGCGAGCAATTTTGAGATTGTTTTGACATTTTGGAAGCTAGTGACGGAG
>NC_090763.1:67531889-67534389 GCF_036898095.1 Palaemon carinicauda
GCTAATAATAATAATAATAATAATAATAATAATAATAATAATAATAATGATAACAATAATGATAACAATGATAATAACAACTATTACTCGCTCTTCATTCACCCATCTTTCCTGTTAGCTAAGAAAAAAATAATCATAGTACGAGATCATGCTTTACTCTTACAAATACAAAACTTGCTATTTTTCCTTGTTGGAGCCCTTGGGCTTATAGCATCTTAGTTTTCCAACTAGGGTTATAGCTTACCTAGTAATAATAATAATAATAATAATAATAATAATAATAATAATGATAATAATAATTATAATAACTATTCCTTACAATGGGTTAGCTACCTAATTGCCCTCATTCTTTTTTCACCCATCTTTCCAGATAGCTAAAAAAAAAAAAATAATCATATCTCATCGTGGATCTAACTGTCAGATACCAACTCACTTTGTAATATAGTGTCAAATCATCATTCTAATATGTTAATGTTAAGATTATATAGTAAGAAAAATTGCACCTTTATCTAAATACAATTGTGGCTTAACTACACTTTACGTTCCCTAAACTATTCCCTACCATAGTTAGCTATCTAACTAATATTATTATTATTATTATTATTATTATTATTATTATTATTATTATTATTTTTACTATCCAAGCTACAACCCTAGTTGGAAAAGCAAGATGCTATAAGCCCAAGGGCTCCAACAGGAAAAATAGCCCAGTGAGGGAAGGAAATCAGGAAATAAATAAATGATGAGAATAAATTAACAATATATCATTCTAAAACCAGTAATAGCGTCAAAACAGATATGTCCTATATAAACTATTAACAATGTCAAAAACAGATATGTCATATATAAACAATAAAAAGACTCATGTCAGCCTGGTCAACATAAAAACATTTGCTCCTACTTTGAACTTTTGAAGTTCTACTGATTCAACTACCCTTATTCTTATTTCATGTCTTACCCGTAACCTAAAAATATATTTTCCTGCAAATGTCTGGAATTGTTTTCTGGATGTATTTATTGAATTTTCTTGTTTTATACAAAATCTTATAATATTAGTTTGTGAATGAATATTTCTTTCACTATGATGGTTCTCTAATTAATCTTAATACATTAAGATTGTAATTATTTTATTACATTTTCACCGTATGAATTCAAATATACAGGACACGATGCTTACATTTATCACATGATGCACATCTTCATGAAATAACTCACATCTTCAATATCTAATTTATATCGACATTAGAAAATTGAAATTTTCCCCTAACGTTAAAAAATAGATCTTTCCCATTTCTGAAACTCCTTCGAATTTTTTAGGACGGGCCCCTTGGCTCTGATATCTAATCCTCTTATACAAGACTTTTTTAATTCGTTTTCCCGATTTCAATGGCTTTTTGATATTCTCATTACTGATCTCACATCGTTATGGTAATACAGATTAAAACGAAAGTGGTAATAGAACTTGACAAATATCTTGATATATATGAGTCGTGGAATAACAATGAATCAATATCCTACAGATTTTGTAGATTTGAGAACAAAGTCCTCAGAAGAATATTGGGAGTTAAATGGCAGGACAGGATTAGGAATGGAAACTATAAGAGAGATTAATCGAGTGCCATATGTGGATGAGATCATGGTGAAGGGTAGATGGAGATGGTTTGGGCATGCTCTTCGCACTCCCAAAGAGAGATTAGTTCACCAAACTTTCAATTGGGCTCCTTCAGGCACTAGAAGAGATGGAAGATCCAGACCTACATGGCTGAGAACTATGAAACGTAAAGTAGCAGACGATGAATGGAGAAGTATTGATTTAAGAGCTCAAAATATAGATGACCGGCGAAATCTAACCGAGGCCCTTTGCGTCAATAGGCGTGGGAGGAGATGATAATGAAAATGGTATATACTTATATAGCTGGTGTCGTAGCTCAATGGTAGAACACTGAAATTGCATTTGCAAGAGCCGTGGTTCGATACTCACCTAGCAGCCCACCAGTCGATCCAATTGTGAATTAGTAGCATCAGCTGTGGTAAAGAAAATGTCTCTCTTTTATCACTTTTATCAGCGCTCTCTCTCTCTCTCTCTCTCTCTCTCTCTCTCTCTCTCTCTCTCTCTCTCTCTCTCTCTCTCTCTCTCTCTCTCTCTATATATATATATATATATATATATATATATATATATATATTACTGTATATATATTATATATATACACATATATAACATATATGTGTGTATATATATATATATATATATATATATATATATATATATATATATATATATATATATATATATATATATATATATATATATATATATATAACCCATTGATGACCATTATCCTCGCAACACCAATTTAAATCATGTGGTTACGGAAAGTGAACCGATCCAATAGGATACAACTTTAATCCTTCCATTTCCGGTCCATTAAATGGTTTATGTAAGAACACCAACGAATCGATGGGAAATCTCAAAAACAGAATAAACCTGCAAACGACC
>NC_090763.1:67539389-67544389 GCF_036898095.1 Palaemon carinicauda
TGACCATCTGTCAACTCCGTATGGCGGTCAGATCGAGGGAGATTAATGGCCTGTGTTTAACATCCCTCGTCGTTCGTGTAGTTATCAGATGCTTTCATAGATAAAGTAATATTTGATGTCACGTATTAAATATAGGAGACAGAAAAAGAGCAACGTGGATACGGGAGCAAACTGAAGTAGAGCCTATGGTAAACAAAATGAGATTATGAAAAGTAGAATGCCAATTTCTCTAAAAAGGATAGTATTCAATCAGTTGGTCTTACCAGTATAAACTTGTGCGTCAGAAACTTGGAACAAAAGTAGTTACAACTCAAAGAACTATGGAGAGAATAATGATGGGATTAACACCGAGAGACAAAAAGAGCAACAAGGATACAAGAGCAAACTGAAGTAGAACTTTTGGTAAACAAAATGAGATTATGATAAGTAGAATGCCACTTACTTTAGAAAGAATAGTATTCAATCAGTTGGTCCTACCAGTATAAACTTGTGCGTCAGAAACTTAGAACATAAGGTAATTACAACTCAAAGAGCTATACAAAGAATAATGGTGGAATTAGCACTGAGAGACGAAAAGAGCAACATAGATACGAGAGCAAACCAAAGTAGAGCTTTTGGTAAACAAAATCAGATTATGAAAAGTATAATGCCACTTTCTGTAAAAAGAAAAGTATTCAATCAGATCGTCCTACCAGTATTAACTTATGCATCAGAACTTGGATCCTGAAAGCATAAAATAGTTACAACTCAAAGAGCTGGAAAGAATAATGATGGGAATAGCACTAAGAGACCGAAAAAGAGCAACATGGATAAGAGAGTAAACTAAAGTAGAGGATGTTATAACAACATGTAAGAAAAAGAAATGGACATGGGCAGGATATATAATGAGAATGAAAGATAATAGATGGACTTTAAGAATAATAGAATGGGTCCCTAGAGATTGCATAAGAAGCAAAGGAAGGAATAGAAGACTATGGATTGAAGATCTAGGAAAATATTTGGGTATAGACTGGCATAGAAAGACCACAAACAGACGCGAGTGAAAGGACACATCTAAGGCCTTAGTCCTGCAGTGGACTAGTAACGGCAGGTGATGATGATGATGATGATGAAATATGAGGTGGAGACTGTCATTGGTAGTATGAATAAATTCCTTTCAAGGTGAGAAATGGTTTCATGAACGAAATTGGAAATTTCCCTTTGTGGACATACAGAAAAATGGTAATTCTTACTCTGAAGGTATTGAAAATACGTCCAGGAAAAAGAAAGAAATATGTTTTACGTTTGTTTTTCGAGAAGCGTGGAAAAAAACTTAGGCGTCAAAGTGGAGAGAAAGAAAAGAAAGAAAGAGCGAAAAATGTTGCTCTTTAAAACTTTGCACTTTAATGAAAAACGGAAGTTCATTTGGCCCTGCAATGGGCAAGTGTCTCGGGCTTGGGTTGTTTGCAAAGTGCTCTCGATTACTTTTTTACTTGAGACATTGCATGTGTCAGCACTTTGAAAAATTTTTTAGCAACAGTAACTTGAATTTAATTAATTCAACACACAGGAAATAGTTATTATTATTATTATTATTATTATTATTATTATTATTATTATTATTATTATTATTATTATAATTATTATTATTATTATTATTATTATCATTCTTATTATTAGCCAAGCCACAACCCCAGTTAGAAAAGCAGGATGCTACAAGCCCAAAGGCTCCAACAGGGAAAATAGCGCAGTGAGGAAAGGAAATAAATAAATTATACAATAGAAGTAATGAATAAAGAATATTAGATATCTTAGGATCAGTAACAATGTTAAAATAGATCTGTCATACATAAATCATGAATAGAGATTTATGTCAGCCTGTTCAACATAAAAACATTTGTTGTAAGTTTGAACATCTGAAGTTCTACCGATTCAACATTCTGGTTAGGAAGATAAATTTATAATATATATATATATATATATATATATATATATATATATATATATATATATATATATATGTGTATATATATATATATATATATATATATATATATATATATATGTATGTATATATATATATATATATATATATATATACTGTATATATGTGTATATATATACATATATATACAGTATATATATATATATATATATATATATATATATATATATATATATATATATATATATATATATATATATATATATATATATATATATATATATATATATAAACAAACAATTACAACAACGACAAATGCAGCCGCTTCTAGTCCACTGCGGGACAAAGGCCTTTTTCATAAATGGGGTTAGGAGAGTTTTCATCACCACGCTGGCCAACTGCGGATTGGTGATGATGGGAGACTTTTGTCTGATCGCTCACAGGAAACCAACCTAGTATGGGTGGCCCTGACTAATATAGGTTTTGCTCATCATGGTGATACACAAACCCTTTCACTACATTGAGGTATTTCCACTCAGAAAGGGATATATATATATATATATATATATATATATATATATATATACATGTATATATATATATATATATGTGTGTGTGTGTGTGTGTGTGTGTGTGCGTGCGCGCACGTATCCGTAAAACAAAAATTTACGAGTAACAGCCAACAATTATTATAACCTCAGCAAATGAAAATTCTCGTGATTTCTGGCAGCATTCGAATTTTCGGTGGAGTTAAGAAACTTTTCTTCTTCGTCGTAAAAGTTAAAGTAATTTTGACTAAGTTCTAACGTGAACGAACATCTTTGGACAGAATAATTGAACGAAATGACTTGTCTGATGAAATATTGGTGTATTCATGAGTGTAAAATCCATTATTTTTTTCTTTTCGGTTTTGTGACATTTTGCTTATTGATAGTTTTGGGATTCGTGTTTCATTCATGTAAAGTTGTTTCGTTCCTGAGTATCTGTTTCATTCATAATTTCGTATTGTTTCTTTTAAGATTCTGGAATAGTTCGATTCTGAGTTAAAGGAAATGATTGATTTCTCTCTTATCTATATTTTCAATTTGAATAAAATAAAAAGTATTTTTTAGATAGATTTCTAATATGATGATTATTGTGATTTCGGTTTTAAGTAAAGAAAAACTAATTTTACAATGCCTTAGTTAGAATTTAAACGAAACAATGTGTTTATTTTTTTATCAGTACAAATTCTGGCAAAATGAAAATGCCTTTTTTTTCTTAATTAAAATCTAAATCTAAACCAACCGAGATTAATTTTTGAAATTTATTTTCTCGCTGATGGGTAACGTCTCTGCCTGGTGTTTGGCAGACGGGGGTTCGAGTCCCGCTCAGACTCGTTAGTGCCATTAGTGTCTGCAACCTTACCATCCTTGTGAGCTAAGGTTGGGGGATTTGGGGGAGCCTATTTGTCTATCTGCTGAGTCTTCAGCAGCCACTGCCTGGCCCTCCCTAGTCCTAGCTTGGGTGGAGAGGAGGCTTGGGCGCTGATCATGTAATATATGGTTAGTCTCTAGGGCATTGCCCTGATTGCTAGGGCAATGTCACTGTCCCTTGCCTCTGCCATTCATGAGCGACCTTTAAACCTTTAAACATGTCCCAAAATTAGTTGGAATTTCAGCTAAGTAAAATTAGCTTTTGAAAAAACTAATTAGATGAGAGGAGTTGTTTCTAAAGCAATTAGTCACTATTTGAGTTAAATGGTAAACCTTTTCTAAAAATACTTTAGAATCTTTGGGAAATATAATTAATCATCAGGAAATGAATCCAGGTATAAAAGCCTCAAGACATTTGTTTTAGGATTGTTTTAAGCTAGAAATAAACAAATAAAACTCGTCTGCTCGAAGAAAGGTAAAACTGATTTTTCTTTTTCCACTCCCCAAGAGAGATTAGTTCACCAAACTTTCAACTGAGCTCCACAAGGCACTATAGTCAATTCTTTTTAGTGAGGCCAATTTGCACCGACTCGCAGGGGTGCCCTTTTCGCTCGGAAATGTTTCCTGCTTTCTGATTGGTTAGAATTATCTTGTCCAACCAATCAGTGATCAGGAAAATTTTCCGAGCTAAAAGGGCACCGCTGCGAGTCAGTGCAAATCTGCCTCACTAAAAAGAATTGACTATAGAAGAGTTGGTAGACCCCGGCCTTAATGGCTGAGGACTATGAAGCGTGAAGTAGGAGATGATGAATGGAGAAGTATTGAATTAAAAGCTCAAGATAGAGACGACTGGCGAAATCTAACCGAGGCCCTTTGCTTCAATATGTGCGTGAAGTAGGAGATGATGATTGGAGACGTATTCATTTAAAAGCTCAAGATAGAGACGACTGGCGAAATCTAACCGAGGCCCTTTGTGTCAATAGGCGTAGGAGGAGATGATGATAAACTAAACAACGAAAACATATCTTAATTCGTTCGGACCTTGGTAAAACAGAACTTGTTACCTTCGCGAACTTCGATGCGAAGGTTATATTTAGATAGGCGTGTATTTATCTAATTATGTTTGTATGTTTCTTTTTTGTGATTCGCATAACTCAAAAAACTATTTGTCCGAATCTCATGAAATTTAGTCGGATGATTGGCCTTGATCCAAGGACAATTTGATTAGATTTTGGAAGTGATCAGGTCAAAGGTCAAAGTAATGAAAAGGGAAAAAACTCTCCCCTTTTTTTTTTCTTATTATTTCGTTGTCAATTTTTATCCGATTTGCATGAAACTAGTGCCAAAATATGCCTAATTCAACGGGCTATCTTATGATATACAAGTGGTAGAGACGAAGGTATGCGCTGTACCGAATGCCCATTCTATAGTCCATTTCTTTTAGCGAGGCAGATTTACACCGATTCGCAGCGGTGCCCTTTTAGCTCGGAAAAGTTTCCTGATCACTGATTGGTTAGAATTATTTTGTCCAACCAATCAGCGATCAGGAAACTTTTCCGAGCTAAAAGGGCACCGCTGCGAGTCGGTGCAAATCTGTCTCGCTAAAAAAAATGGACTATAGATCGAAGCATGTGAAGTCATCGAAACCCTTAGAAACCTGA
>NC_090763.1:67549389-67551889 GCF_036898095.1 Palaemon carinicauda
GAGATCCAAATGCGTCTCCCACATCATCAGCGAGAAATTTTTTCCAGTGAAAGTTAGAATCTTTCTCACGAACGACGGCATTTCCTTTCATGAAAGCAAAAGAGTTTGATGAAAGCAAACGCGGAAGATTGGCTCCATTTTTTTCAGGGGTGGGTGGGGGCTGTTCTATCTGCAAGCTGTCACAGAATGCTTAAAGGCCGCTCATGAATGGCAGTGGCAAGGGGCAGTGATAATGCCCTAGGAGGACAATTCCCTGAGACTGACCATTTAAAGGCCGCTCATGAATGGCAGAGGCAAGGCGCAGTGATAATGCCCTAGGAGGACAGTTCCCTGAGACTGACCATTTAAAGGCCGCTCATGAATGGCAGAGGCAAGGGGCAGTGATAATGCCCTAGGACAGTGGTTCTTAACCTTTTTCATCCCATGACCCCCGGGAATAATCAGAGTATTATTATGACCCCCTATAATAGATTTGGAAATAATGAACCTTGTCAAAGGGTCACGTAAAAAAAATTACAGGAAGACCATGCTTTACTCCTATACAATTTTATTGGAAACACCACAGAACAAAAACCTTGAAAAAATCCACTTTCCTAGCCTCTACAAATGCCATAAAATTATCAATTCCAAAGAACTATTCAACACCATACAAAATGGTTTACTCCTATACAATTTTATTGGAAACACCACAGAACAAAAACCTTGGAAAATTCCACTTACATAGCCTCTACAAATGCCATAAAATTATCAATTCCAAAGAACTATTCAACACCATACAAAATGGTTTACTCCTATACAATTTTATTGGAAACACCACAGAACAAAAACCTTGGAAAATTCCACTTACATAGCCTCTACAAATGCCATAAAATTATCAATTCCAAAGAACTATTCAACACCATACAAAATGGTTTACTCCTATACAATTTTATTGGAAACACCACAGAACAAAAACCTTGGAAAATTCCACTTACATAGCCTCTACAAATGCCATAAAATTATCAATTCCAAAGAACTATTCAACACCATACAAAATGGTTTACTCCTATACAATTTTATTGGAAACACCACAGAACAAAAACCTTGAAAAATTCCACTTACATAGCCTCTACAAATGCCATAAAATTATCAATTCCAAAGAACTATTCAACACCATACAAAACCTAGCACCTACTTCTCATTCACTCAGTATCACGTGACTTGGACGAGTATCCGATTGAGCTATAATGGAAATTTAACGCTATTTTGGTAACACTGGCTATGGTTAATGTGCAGCAGACCACCCAACTTGTGACCAGTGTTGTACTCATCAAACTGGTAAAAGCCCTACTGGCTATTTCAAATACGTGTATAATGTATATGAAAAATAAATTATTCTCCAGAATCCTTTGTGACCCCTTAAGAAATCCCAAACGACCCCCCCGGGGGTCACGACCCCCAGGTTAAGAACCACTGCCCTATGAGGACAATTCCCTGAGACTGACCATTTAAAGGCCGCTCATGAATGGCAGAGGCAAGGGGCAGTGATAATGCCCTAGGAGGACAATTCCCTGAGACTGACCATTTAAAGGCCGCTCATGAATGGCAGAGGCAAGGGGCAGTGATAATGCCCTAGGAGGACAATTCCCTGAGACTGACCATTTAAAGGCCGCTCATGAATGGCAGAGGCAAGGGACAGTCACAATGCCCTAGGAGGACAATTCCCTGAGACTGACCATATATACATTGATCAGCACCCAAGCCCTCTCTCTCCATCCAACCTAGAACCAGGGAGGGCCAGGTAATGACTTGATGACTCAGCAGATAGACCTATAGGCTCCTAAAAAATCCTTATTCCTAGCACACAAGGAGGATGAGGTTGCAGACACTACAAGATACTATCAAACTTGAGCGGGACTCGAACCCTAGCCCGGAAGATTGCTAGGCAGGGACGTTTCCAATAGGATCTTTATTTTTCGTTTCTCAAAGAGGTATGATATCCTTCCCTGATCCGAATTAGGATACTTAAATGCCTTATCCAAAAAGGATTCTTTTCATGTGAGAGATGGGATAATAGGATATGAGAGGATTGGAGAGGATTATATTATTGGATGGATGAGAACTTTAATCAAGATAGTCTTCTGTTTAAAGTAAATGCCTACACGGTCGAACGGTTCGTCGAACGCGGTTCCACAAACAAGTGTTTGAAGTGATGTTCGAACGTGTGAAAGGGGTATTTGGTTGTCGAACACGTTCGAAGAAAGTCCGTTCTCGCTTGACTTTTGTGGGCGGGGCTTCAATGTCCACAAACCTCATGCATTTGTGGCTGACTCCGCCTCTTCGAACCGTTTGAAAAGCAGGTTCGACAACCGGGTTCGACGAACCGTTCGACCTTGTGAACTCCGCTTAAGATAGTAAAACTCGGGGGCTTGAACTCTCACCCCCCCCCCCCTCCCCCATGGATGCCACAGCGACAGACCATCTTTTGAGATGATTAATGATTGTCAGGAAAACTGAAGAT
>NC_090763.1:67557430-67567430 GCF_036898095.1 Palaemon carinicauda
CAGCTGGATAGGCAATGTCACTGTCCCTTGCCTCTGCTATTCACGAGCTGCCTTTAAAGTGTTTTCATTATTACGGTATAGTTTAAGAAGACTATTGAGTTGATATTTTCAAATCTACCTAGACTGTCCAAAAGGGTATGTTTTAAAAAAATCAATTATATGTGGAAGAATATGAAAATAAAAATTTGGATAAAATTCAACTTGTAGATTTTGTTAGGGTATGTTTTTAACAAATTAATTACGTCTCTCAATATGAAATCGAAAATTTGGATAAGATTTAACTTGTAGATTTTGTTAGGATATGTTTTTAACAAATTAATTACAACTTACCAAATGAAAATGAAAATGATAAGATTCCTCTTGCAGATTTTCTTCAATATTTATTATTATATTTTGTTATGGTATATTTCTAATAAATTAATTACATCTTGTTCAATGTGAAAATGAAAATTATGATAAAATTTAATCAGTAGATTTTCTTCAACACTTAGTATTAGATTTTGTTATGGTATATTTCTAATAAATTAATTACATCTTGTTCAATATGAAAATGAAAATTATGATAAAATTTAATTTGTAGATTTTCTTCAACACTTAGTATTAGATTTTGTTATGGTATGTTTCTAATAAATTACATCTTGTTCAATATGAAAATAAGAATTATGATAAAATTTAATTTGTAGATTTTCGTTAACACTCAGTATAGGCTGTAGATTAAAACCTAAACAATACCCAATATGTTTAATTGTAAGCTTAATTCTGCACTGTCAGCATTCTGGACTCGTTTGCCCTGGGTCAAACGAGCGTCCGTGATTTGAAGACGTGATATTATTACATCAATGCTTTGTCCTTTTCAAAATAAAATAACACCACATCCTAACTGTTGGATTAATCATTTCAATTCAACATTGTCATATTCATTACTCAACAATATCCGCCATTAATCTACTTTGATAAATCTCAGAGCTAGCAATTAATCACTGACAGGAAGATATTTCGTTTGAATTATTCGTAATAGCAGCATTTAGCAACTCAGCATCAATTTTTTTTTTCAAATTCAGAAGCAGCTTCAAATAAATCACAGCAGCTTCATATTATTATTATTATTATTATTATTATTATTATTATTATTATTATTATTATTATTATTATTATTATTATTAGCTAAGCTAAAACCTTAGTTGGATATGTAGGATGCTATAAGCCCAAGGGCTCCAACAGGGAAAAATAGCTCAGTGAGGAGAGGAAACAAAGATATAAGTAAATTACAAGAGAAAAAATTAACAATTTAAAAAATATTTTAAGAACAGTAACAACAACAGAATAGATCTTTCATATATAAACTATAAAAGACTTAAAAAAAAAAAAAAAAAAATAAGATATAACAGTATGCCTGGGTTTACCCTTAAGCAAGAGAACTCTACCCCAAGACAGTGGAAGACCATGGTACAGAGGCTATAGCACTACCATAGAGTAAAGAACAATGGCTTCATTTTGGAGTGACCTTCTCCTAGAAGAGCTGCTTACCATAGCTAAAGAGTCTCTTCTACCCTTACCAAGAGGAAAGTAGCCACTGGACAATTACAGTGCATTAGCTAACCCCTTTTTTGATATTTTCAGTGTTGTTAAATATTAAATGGAAAACTAAGCCTTTTAGTGGTAAAAGAAAACTGTATGTAAATGCAAATAGGTTAGCAATTGTGATAATGATGGTGAGTATACGTACACTGTTAAAAATTTGCCGTAAAAATGGTGGTTAACCCCTTGAGCGAAGAAAATGTTCTGGAAATCACAGTGTTTGTCAGGTGTATAGCTGGTCAGAAACGTCGACCCCACATAAAGGTGGGAAAAGATGCAGAAAAAAGAAAAAGAAGTGTTGTCAGGTGTACAGCTGGTCAGAAACGTCGACCCCACATAAAAGTGGGAAAAGATGCAGAAAAATAAAAATATAGTGTTTTCAGGTGTATAACTTTATCTGACTTCTCTTGCCAGTGTACCTTTAAGTAGCTTTGACTGTTCTATATCATTAGATCGCGTGATTTGTTCAAATGAATATCTCTTATCAATTGACTTCACTTGCCCTGAATTAATTAAACTGTCATTGATCGAGAGGTAATTTACTCCAATTGGAAATTCAACTAATTTCTGAAATGGTCTTATTATGATTCTCGCATTGTGCTTGATGACAGAGAGAGAGAGAGAGAGAGAGAGAGAGAGAGAGAGAGAGATTTATGATTAGGTTAGAATGTAAATGAAGGTCCTTGTGTTATTAGTGTCAGAACTTCCCTCCAGATGTAAATTTCTACGTGAATTTGAATTTACATATGAATACTAATTAATTTACATGTGTGCATGCATATTAAAATGACATTTACACACATAAATATAAATGTATATATATATATATATATATATATATGTATATATATGTATATATATACACTACATATGTATATATATACACTATAATATATATACATATATACACATACACACACACACACATATATATATATATATATATATATTTATATACATATATATATGAATATAAATATATATATATATATATATATACATATATATATAATTTATATATATATATATATATATATACTGTATATGATACATAATATTAATACACTGTATAATATATATATATATATATATATGTATGCATATATCATGTGTTCATACACACATCTATCACCATTCATATGATTGTGTGTTTGAGAGAGAGAGAGAGAGAGAGAGAGAGAGAGAGAGAGAGAGAGAGATAAAAATTACCGTCTCAATGCACCTTGTATAAATCCATTTGTCGCAAGACCGTCCTTCCCACTTCCATTCCTTGAGGTCCCCTTTTTAATATAAGCCTTTAGGCCTAAACCATGAATAAATAAGGCCTACACGAGTCCCTATTTCGTCGTCAGCGGAGTTCCTTGCATCGATCTTCACACCAATATCACTTTTGGATTGGGGAATCAACGCCTATAGATGATTCTCCCTCTAATGTTATATGATTATGTGATTCTGCGATTCTCAGTAATACTGTTGTATCTCTACCATGGTCTTCCACTGTCTTGGGTTAGAGTTCTCTTGCTTGAGGGTACACTTGGGCATACTATTCTATTTTATATCACTTCCTCTTCTTTTCTTAGTGTTTCTAGTTTATATATAAGATATTTATTTTAATGTTATTCTTCTTAAAATATTTGATCTTTCCTTGTTTCTTTTCCTCACTGGGCTATTTTCCCTGTTGGAGCCCCTGGGTTTATAGCATCTTGCTTTTCCAACTACGGTTGTGGCTGGGCTAGTAATAATAATAAGAGGATTCTCGCTTTGTTTTTGTTTTTGTGTTGATATCTCGTTTTAAAGGCCGCTCATGAATGGCAGAGGCAGGGGACAGTGACAATACCTTAGCTCTTTAGCTTGTAGCATATTGCTTTTACAACTAGGGGTGTAGTTTAGCTAGTAGTAATAATGATAATAATAATAACAGGACAATGTCCTAGAGGCTGACCACATACACACATGATTAGCACCCAAGCCCCCTCTCCACCCAAGCTAGGACCTCGGATAGCCAGGCAATGGCTGCTGATAACTCAGTAGATAGACCTATAGGCTCTCCCAAACCCCTCATCCTTAGCTCACAAGGATGGTGAGGTTGCAGACACTTTAAGAAACTATCGAGCTTGAGCGGGAATCGAACTCCAGTCCGGCAGATCGCCAGCCAGGGATGTTTTCTGTTTTAATTAAAACGTAATGTTTGTCTCTTGAAGAACTAAATACGTTTTATTGCTAGTTTTTAAGTCGTTAAAACATTGTTTTTTTTTTCTTTTCTTTTGATATTGCAAACTTGTGTTGCAGTTATCTTCTGATTCCATATGGCATATTATAGTCAATTTCTTTTAATGAGGCGCATTTGCACCGACTCGCAGCGGTGCCCCTTTAGCTCGGAAAAGTTTCCTGCTATCTCATTGGTTAGAATTATCTTGTCCAACCAATCAGTGATCAGGAAACTTTTCCGAGCTAAAATGGCATCCCTGCAGGTCTGCCTCACTAAAAAAAATGACTATAGTTGTTGTTATTGTTGTTGCAGCTATGGCAAGCTGGTCTTGTACCGTACAGGTTTATTACTTTCATAATCACCTCGAACTAATCAAAGTCAGATTTCAAGGGATTACAAAACTTACGCAGCTTCTGAAAAAAATCTTCAAAATACTTCTGGATTACATACAGAGTTGAGCGTAAACCTTTAATAGAACCTGGAAAAAAAGTTATATTGCGGATTTGCACAACTTCGAAAACTGGTTCTAAAAGTTTGCTCTTATTCAAAAAGGGAGATTTTCCAGCAAAAAAAAGTGTATTTATCCGAATTATGAGAAGTCTTGAGTCAGGCATAGTGGAGTACACTGCTTGAACAGGTACAGTTGGCTTCCTTAACTCCGGTACACTCCATGGGAATCTAAGGAGACGTTTAAAAGCTGTACATTGAATCAGGTAATACTGCGTTTAACATAAGAGAAACTGTTGGCAACACTGCCTGTTCAAACAAAGTTTCTGAGCTTACAAACCCGTGATCAAAAACATAATTAATTTTACAAAGTCACCTTATCCTCAAGTTGTTACTGTACTTAGAATATTTTATTCTAATTGTTCATTACTACTCTCGTAGGTTATTTCCTTTCCTCACCTGGCTATTTTTCTCTGTTGGAACTCTTGGGCTTACAGCATCCTGCTTTTCCAACTATGGTTGTAGCTTAGCTGATAATAATAATAATAATAATAATAATAATAATAATAATAATAACAATGATGATGATGATAATAATAATAATAATAATAATAATAATAATAATAATAATAATAATAATAATAATATACATTATATAGCCAACCATGTAATACCCATATCAGTATAAATAGCTGAATTATATGATAAAACCTTTATAGAGAGTTATCTTTGGCAATGGCCATCATGCGTAGCCTCTCTTTGATTTCCCCATATCAGTCCTTAATATAATTAATCTATATCAATTTATTAATCACAGAAACTCGCATGAAATTACACTTTCTAAGTGACTAAATATCTATGCTTTTTTATTTTATATACGAAGTAAATAGCAAAACACAAGATAACATTTGAAAAGATTTTTCCTTTCTTGAAGTAAAGTTGAGCGGTCAGTCCATGTAAAATGTTCAGCTTCCTTACGATTGGCAGTAATTTTTTACTTCCCTTAATAAAGGTTGTGGTCATAAGTGTTTTAAGCGGTTTGGGCATTAGCTAAATCATTCTCCAAAAAATTCAGATGATAATTAATCTTATTTTATAAATGGACTGTTGCTTTTATATAATTGATGTTCATGGGATGGTATTAAACGTTTTAAGGGAACACACACACACACACACATATATATATATATATATGTATATGAATGTATGTATATATATGTATATGTATATATATATATATATATATGTATGTATATATATATACAAATATATATAATCATAATCAGACATAACTAGTCCACTGAAAGACAAAGACCTCAGAATTGTCCTTCCACTCTAGTAGGTTTATAGTCTTTCTATGCCAGTTAAATTTTCCTATGCATATATAAATATATATATATATATGTGTGTGTGTGTCCGTACGGGCACGCACATATACACATATATACATTGATATGTATATGTATACGTACCTATATATATAAATATATATATATATATATATATATGTATATATATATATATATATATATACAGTATATATATATATATATATATATATCATTAGACTAATTACAGGCAAATATAGGTCACTCAGTAGAAACTAATGCCGCTTAGTGTCCCGAGATCCCAACAAGCAAACAATATGTATTTTGGGATTACATCAGGTCAGGCGGAAATCTCTCGCAAATGCAGAAAGAAAAATGGCGCTGGATTCTTTTCCTATTTTTGCATTGTTTGCCCTATCAACTACGAGGTCGTTTGAGTCTGAATTTGTTTGGCCTTCTCTCTCTCTCTCTCTCTCTCTCTCTCTCTCTCTCTCTCTCTCAAAGTTATTGGGTAATGTGCAGTTCGGCCAATTTCCTGTAGAACAACCAAACACACTGTCATACGTACATACATACACACACACACACACACACACATATATATATATATATATATATTTGATATTGAAATGTGGTCCTGTTTTGAAAGGGTACAAGAAGATTTGCCCAAGACAAATAACATAATTGAAGGATGGCACTATGCATTTCTTCATCAGGTCTCTGGTTGTCATCCAACTATCTGGAAATTCTTAGCAGCACTAAGAAGAGAACAAGCCCTGACTGAAATTAATATCGAAAAGTTATTAGGTGGGATCGAATGTAACAGAGGGAAAAAGAAATATCAGAAGTCTGCAGAACGCTTGAAGTCGCTTACTGATAAATTCTTTGAGTATCAGAATGTGATCGATTATTTACGAGCAATTTCATATCATTTCACTTTGCAAACTTGCAGATATTTTGTTTTTAAATTTCATTTAATTAAAATTATTTTATCTTGTATTAGCCGGAAATAAATTCATGTTCTTTTTATTGTCTCTGTTTTTTATATCCATTAATACTAATTTTTTGTACTTCATAACATAAACTAAGTAAGTGTTTATAAAATAAATATTTATGAACAACTGTTTCTAACTGTTTTCTTTGAACAATCAAACAATTTCTATAGCTATCTTTTTCGAACAATTGTTAATTCGAGCAATTGCTGTGTCGAACAATTAGTTTTCGAAGAATTAAAATCGAACAACTGTTTTCGAATAATTGTTTTCGAAGAATAGTCCGTAATTCATATATATATATATATATATATATGTATACACATAACGTATATCTGTGTGTATGTGCATACTATAATGCACATATGTATACACTTATGTATATATATGTTTATTTATATATATATATATATATATATATATTTACACACACACACATATATATGTATATATATATATATATATATATGTGTGTGTGTGTGTGTGTGTATGCTACATGTATGTATCTCTACTTGATATATACACACGGATACACAATAATCACTTCTGTTCCTTGAGTAGCTTCACTCAAAGTTTGACACTAACACTCCTACTATCCTTCACAATTTCTAAAAAAGGGATGCAATAGGAAATAAAATAATAATTTCTATCAAATAACGAAAAAAAGAAAATAAGAAAATATAAACAAAAATTCGACACAGCAATGTCACCAACTTACCAGTGTCGTCCGCCATTTCCGAGGTCGCAAATTCTCTCTCTCTCTCTCTCTCTCTCTCTCTCTCTTCAAATAGTCTTTTGGCTATCTATGTACCTTTCTCTTCCTCTTTACTGGCGTGTTTTTGCTCCTCTCTCTCTCTCTCTCTCTCTCTCTCTCTCTCTCTTCAAATAGTCTTCTGACTGCCTATCTATCTACCTTTCTCTCCCCCTTAACTGGCTTGCTTTTTGCCCCCACCCCTCTCTCTCTCTCTCTCTCTCTCTCTCTCTCTCCAAATAATCTTCTGACTGCCTATCTATCTACCTTTCTCTCCCTCTTAACTGGCTTGCTTTTTGCCTCTCTCTCTCTCTCTCTCTCTCTCTCTCTCTTCGAATGGTCTTCTGACCATCTATATACCTTTCTCTCCCTCTTAACTGGCTTGCTCGCTCTCTCTCTCTCTCTCTCTCTCTCTCTCGCTCTCTCTCTCTCTCTCTCTCTCAATAGTCTTCTGACTGTCTATCTATCTACCTTTCTCTGCCTCTTTACTGGCTTGCCTTTGCTTCTCTCTCTCTCTCTCTCTCTCTCTCTCTCTCTCTGTAGAGTATACTAAAGCGGCCTATTCATCACCCATGTATAAAAGAGGTCGCCATTGTTGCTTTTTATATCCTCCCGGGAAAGTTAACATTTTAGTTCTTTGCCAAGAAAATGGGCTGACTGGCTTTAGTCTTCCTTTGGTACAACGGTGCTACAGTCCCTTTGTTTGATACTCTGCTGGCATCAGTGTGGTAGGTCATTAATTAAAGGAAGATTACCTTCTCATAGGTAACTATATATATATATATATATATATGTATATATATATACAGTATATGTATGTATATACATATATAAATATATATATACGTATATATGCATATATATATATATATATATACTGTATGTATATAATTATATATATATACTGTATATATATATATATATATATACATATATATATATATATATATACTGTACATATATACATATATATATACTGTATGTATGTTTGTATATATATATATATATATACTGTATGTATGTACAGTATATATATACATACATACGTATACATATATATATATATATATACGCTTATATATATATATATATATGTATATACATATATATATATATATATATACACTTACTAGCTAAGCTATAATCCTAGCTGGAGAAGCAGGATGTCATAAACACATTCCTAGTATTACGAATAGGAAGGTACTGTACGGGCAGATCTGAATTCAAAGGATGGTCAAAGTTATGAAAAATCTTATGCAATATGAATGAAGAATTAATTGAACGACGGTGCCAGAGATTAATATATAGACCACGAATAAGAAATTTAATAGACCGCAAGTTCCTGTCCAACAAATTAGGATGATATTCGGCAGCGGAAGACCGGACAGGAGAACATGGCTCGAGACAAAGTAGAAAAATGCACATTATTATTATTATTATTATTATTATTATTATTATTACTTGCTGAGCTACAACCCTACTTGTAAAAGCAAGATGCTTTAAGCCCAGGGGCCCCAACAGGGAAAAGAGCCCAGTGAGGAAAGGAAACAAGGAAAAATAAAATATTTTAAGAACAGTAACATTTAAATATTTCCTATATAAACTATGAAAAAACAAAACAAGAGGAAGAGAAATGAGATAGAATAGTGTGCCCGAGTGTACCATCAAGCAAGAGAACTCTAATCCAAGGCAGTGGAAGGCCATGGTACAGAGGCTATGGCACTACCCAAGACTAGAGAACAGTGGTTTGATTTTGAGTGTCCTTCTCCCAGAAGAGCTTCTTACCATAGCTTAACAAACATTCAAGTAGAAAATCCACAGGATAAAAGGAAATGAAAGACCCGGTATAAACCCGGTATCAAGCGCTTTCGTGTTTTAGGTAAAATAAAAATTCACCTCATCTTTTACAAGCTAATAATCTTCTAAGCAAGGTTGTGATTAACCACAACATTACATAGGTACTCTAGCCATAACAACCTAATTGACAGTCTATCAAATATTGCCTAGAGATCGTTACGAGGAAACTAGGACGTTCAGTGACCAACCTAGCTATTCAGGAGTCCTCTACTGTACCACACTGAACTACTGGAAAGTCCGTAACCCGGGGGGTGGGGTGGGGGGTTGACAGTCTATCAAATATTGCCTAGAGATCGTTACAAGGAACCTAGGCCGTTCAGTGACCAACCTAGCTATTCAGGAGTCCTCTACTGTACCACACTGAACTACTGGAAAGTCCGTAACCCGGGGGGTGGGGTGGGGGGTTGACAGTCTATCAAATATTGCCTAGAGATCGTTACAAGGAACCTAGGCCGTTCAGTGACCAACCTAGCTATTCAGGAGTCCTCTACTGTACCACACTGAACTACTGGAAAGTCCGTAACCCGGGGGGTGGGGTGGGGGGTTGACAGTCTATCAAATATTGCCTAGAGATCGTTACAAGGAACCTAGGCCGTTCAGTGACCAACCTAGCTATTCAGGAGTCCTCTACTGTACCACACTGAACTACTGGAAAGTCCGTAACCCGGGGGGTGGGGTGGGGGGTTGACAGTCTATCAAATATTGCCTAGAGATCGTTACAAGGAACCTAGGCCGTTCAGTGACCAACCTAGCTATTCAGGAGTCCTCTACTGTACCACACTGAACTACTGGAAAGTCCGTAACCCGGGGGGTGGGGTGGGGGGTTGACAGTCTATCA